>NC_056742.1:141316677-141371677 GCF_019279795.1 Protopterus annectens | reverse complement strand
ATTGAAATCCATTAATTTTAGTTAACCATTTACCATCTTCAATAAATAAAATAAAACATTTGCTCATAATAAATAACTTTACCTAATACATCAATTACAAGTTTAAAAGTTTAAAAATTTAAAAACCGATCCTAATATACCTTTTTATAGATTTATTCAAACATTTGAAATGTAATATAATAGAATTCATTTAGTGTTGTATAAATTTAAAGGGATACTGCCTTCTGGTGGCTGTATTCATAATGGCATTTATCAGATTTTTGCAGCTTTTAAGTTTAATAATGGTTTAATGGAGATGTACTCATTCAGTCCTGGGGTTTTGTTGGCTTCCAAATGTAACTGCCACCACAATTCTTTGTAGCCAACCAGTTCCTCCCATGGACCACCCCTTAAGTCTTTTTTTATCTGATCAATTACAAAAAAATCTGTACCTGAAATCCTCACATACTTGTGAATGTCTATAAAGTGCATTAGTTTCTTTGCTACTTCTTATGTCGTACATATGTTCATATATCCTCTTTTTCAAGGATCTCTCAGTTTTTCCAACATAAAATGAAGTGCAATTTGTACATATAACTAAATAAACTAATCCTTGCGACTCACAGTTAAAATAACCCTTACTTTTTATCCAAGTGTGTCTGCTTTCTAAAAAAACTTTTTCTTCATTAAGTACAAATTCACATTGCCTGCACCTACCACATTTGTATGTGCCTAATTTCAATGTATTAGATCTATCCCCCTTCTTACTATTATTACCTGTCTCTAAAATACTTTTGATATTCCTAGAGTTTTTGTATACAACTCTAGGTGTCATGTCAGGGAGTCCTTTTAAATCTGTTAATACTTTGAATTTATCCCATTCTTTTTGAAATATCTCCTTGACCTTAATATTTAAGGCGTTGTATTCTAATACCAAACCATGTTGATAGTTAGATTGGTTAACTATGGAATACCCTTCAATATTTTGTATGGTTTCCTTCTCCCCTTTTATTGGTCTGAATCTTCCTTTTCTTCCTAATGTTACCTCCTTTCTTAACTCATCTATAAATTCTTTTGGGTAACCTCTTTCCAGGAACATTTTTTCCAATCTATCACATTCTCTTATACATTCGTCGTCCTGACTGGACATCCTTGAACCCCTAACTAGCTGTCCCTTAACCAAATTTTTCTTACAATGACTTGGGTGGCAACTTTTGTAGTGTAGGAACGAATTGACATAAGTGTCCTTCCTATATACTCTGGTTTCAAAGGAGTCACTTTTTTCATAATTTCTACATCCAGGTAAGCAATGCTATCCTGGGAAATATTATAAGTAAACTTTAAAAAAGAAGTGGTTTCCCCTAAATAGTTAATAAATTCTTCTAATTTGTTCAAACTTCCTTTCCAAAAAATTATAATATCGTCCAAAAAGCGTCTGTACATCTTACAGTGTTTGTTATATTCTGTTTGAAAGATGTATTTCTCTTCCCAGTTTGCCAATACTAAATTAGCAAAAGTAGGTGCACAGGCCGCACCCATTGCTACTCCCTGGACTTGTTGAAAGTACTCGCCATTATGGGTCAAAAAGTTGTTCCTTAAAATTAAGTCCATTAGGCCTGTGCACACTATTTTGTCCTCTTGTGTTAAACTGTGGTCTTTAAATACCTCTTCCTCAAACATCCTAGTACCTTCATCATATGGTATAGACCCAAATAGGTCCACCACATCGATAGTTACCAGTTTTAAGTCTTTGTCAAACAGCTCTGGACTTATATTTCTCAAAAGGTCCCAGGAATCTCTAAGTATTGCTTCCTTATTCAACCATATGTGTTTGTTTTTTGTATCCACAAACCTTGCTAATGGTGTAGTTTTAGAGCATTCCGCTGATACGATAGGTCTGAGGGGGCAATTGACCTTGTCTTTGTGTATTTTTGGAATGCCAAAGATTATTGGAATCCTAGGTTTGTCTTTTTTCAAAAACAAAAGCATCTTGTTGTCTATCAGGGTTTCCGTTACCATATCTTCAAGAATAATATCTATCTTCTTATAAGCTAGGTTTATCTCATTCCTAGAAACCACTTTGTATTTAGTTTCATTCATCAAAATTTCGTTCATTTTGCCATCATATTCTGTGACATCCATCACTACGACCCCCCCACCCTTATCAGGCTTCATGACTCTAATGCCTTTATCGTACCTTAAATCTGTTAATTTTTCTTTTTCTTTAGAGTCCAAATTGTCCCTAAATCCAACCTTTTTGTCAGCTTTAACAATAGCTTCTTCCATAACGTTTTCAAAATGTTTTAACTGTGCCTGTATGGGGGGGTTGAAGGTGGATTTATTTTTCAATATACTTTGATCCTTAGTTAATTGTAAATTGTTAAGGTCCAACCCTATCCCTGCTTTTTCCTATATTTTGTACCAGACCAGTTGTTAGTCAGAACTTGTATTTTGTTTTATTATTCACTTTGTGTTCAGAATCTGCTTACAGTCTGCTTATAAAACTATACAGAAATAACTGTAGTGAAATAATAATAATGTACAACGGCAGCATATGAAAATATAATTTCATTTTTAAGTAATCATAAGTCATTAGTCATGAATTTAAGTTATAGTTGTGGATATTTGTTTAAAATTAGATGACTGTTTACTTTGAAGGGGCATCATATTTGTTAATTTTGCATCATGATTTTTCCAGTGCTAAGAATGACATACATACAAGCAATGCTGGCTGTGCAGTCAAGGTTTTGGTTAAGTTCTGCCTTTTGGTCTGTCTCTTTTTCACTCAACACAGATCCTACCCACTAACCATTCGTATTTTCTGTCCACTTTTGCTATTGTCTACTTTACCTGGTCCTTCTTGTCCTCTCCCTGTTTTATGACCACATCATATCATTACCTTCACTACATTATAAAGTCAGAGAACATTCTGCCTCAAAAATTCATATATTATAAACTGTTATTTTTAGTTAAAACACAGGTTTCCTTCATTCTAATTAATTCTTTACATTTACTTATGTACACTCTTCCAGTGATACTATGGAAGTTTGCGGTTCTGAATATTGACTTTATAATGTAGTGAAGGTAATGATATTATTATTGACATTTGGCATTTCAGGCATTATTGTAGAAACAAAAATATATGTCAAATTTGAATAATATAGGTAATTACTAATTAGATATCCATGTATATTTACAAGAACTTTGCATGTATAACAAAAGGTGAAGTAGATGCATATTTTTATATACTTGCAGCGAGTAGATATGCAGCAGAAAACATCGCTGTTTCAATATAACATGTTATATGTAATAATAACATGGATAAAATGTTAGGATGTAATTATTTTAGTTGTAAGGCAAGTCATTGTATATATTATATGCTTTAGTAAATATACTTATAGGACGTTGTGTATTTTTAAACAAGTTAATTGAATAATTAATTTTACCACATGATCACTATTTAAGTAAGTGTTTGTATTTTGAAAATGTTTTACGGTCTGAGGAAGCAGATGTGAAAGCGCTTACCGAATAAACGTTTTATATTTACTTTTAATATAGTCATACTGGATTTTTGTCATGCCGGTGGTTGCCTACTGTTGCTTAGTGTGTTCAGACATTTTATATTTTATATAGGTGACAGTGTGTGTGTGTGTGTGTGTGTGTGTGTGTGTGTGAGAGAGAGCCAGGGTTAGGTTTGAGGGTGAGTGAAGGATGGGTGTTGTATGCTTGTGTGTGAGTTTGTGTATTTTAGGGTAAGGATTAGGTTAGGGGATAGATGTAGTGTTATTTGTATGTGTTTGTGAGTGTTTGTGTGACTGAGTCTGTCTTGTTGTAGTGGCAGTGTTATGGGAAGGTTTTAATGATGTTAAAGTGTAGGGTTAGGGTTAGGGTTGGGGGAAGGGGCAGCATTAGGGTTTGTACCCATTACTAAGGTGGTGCAGGGAGGCAGAGCCCCATTTAAAACCGGTGACCAAAAGCAAATAAAAATAAAATACAGTGGTATGTGAGCATGGACAGCAGTCTCCCTGGTGAAACTGCATCCAAATGTAGTACTCCAAGGTATGGCTAATGCTCTTCCTCCCCAGAAATGGCACTAGTACCAGAGTAGCACAGTAGAATGACTTAAGCAGTTGCACTACTGTGTTATTCTGGTTGCAAGGAGGAAACATTGTACTCTTTCTATTGATGGAGTAGACTCATTCACTCCTGTGGATACTTTAGGGCTCATAACACTACTGCAGGCACCATGAAGCTCTCCATGCATGTTTGTGTGTGTGTGTGTGTGTGTGTGTGTGTGTGTGTGTGTGTGTGTGTGTGTGTGTGTGTGTGTGTGTGTGTGTGTGTGTGTGTGTGTGTGTGTGTATGTGTTGTGTAACTTACGGGTAGGGGGCCAATAGCACAACCAGCTCTGATGACAACGTCTTCAATTAGAGACATGGTAATGAGCTGATAATGAGGTGTTGCTTGATGCAGCCTTATTGTATCTCTAAATCACAGATTATTGCCATTGAGCTTTTGTGCAGTTCCATGTTGCCTCATTAGGGCTGGTGATGATAATTTTTCTGAATCTTAGGAACTGTCTTTCAACAGATTGTTTCAGTTCAGACTTTTTATTTTCTCTGACCTGTAACTGTGGGCTTGGAAAAATATGTATTAAGGATACAGTGGGCATACCACCATGAAGGAATGTGGGCAACTGTACAGTCATTTAAGATACTTTTTTGTTTGTCTATTGGACTGGAAATCTGAATTTAACAGTCAGCCATAAATACTGTTAATGTGTTACCAGTCAACTGTTGGGGTACGGTGATATGTAAGTTAACCAATACATAATTCATAAATAGTCACATATACAGTTAATGCATCTTTTGACACTTCTACCCTCTCGAGACTAAATCATTATGTTTACTGAAAATATAAAAATTAAGCAAAAACAGTGGCCTGAATGACTGGAGAGAGGTTTAATTTGGATCTGTTTGTACGTATAATCAACACTTTTCCAATGGTGGTTTAACGGCAAAGGTGTACTTTGCTGATCAGCATAGAAACAGAAAATGTTGACAAAGAATGAGCATTCTTTTGTGAATTAAAATGTATTTATGTATTTTAATGTTAATGCACTTGCCTTTCTTACTTCAATTTAGGATACAAAAACCAGTGACTTGCATTTTAGTGAAAAGTGGTTTCATGGGAAGATGCCTGAAGGAAGACAGATGGCTGAAAGACTGCTCCAGGAGTACTGTGCTGAATATGGTGGAAAGGATGGCACCTTCCTCGTCCGAGAGAGTGACACCTTCTTCAGGGATTACACATTATCATTCTGGTAATCTTACATTCCATGGCTGTAAACTTCCACATTCACCTATAAGCTCTCATTTTCTGTTCTGTCAACAACAGCCATCATAAATGAAAAACATGGTTGGAACATAGCTTTTTTCCCCTGAAAGATTTAATCTAGACGTTTCCTCTGGATGTGCCAGAATGTAGAAATAATCTGTGTGCTAGCAGGCATTAGGAAAATATTTTCTTTTAAAGCAGACAGCGAGTTCCAAGAGACCGAAGATGATGCAACTCATTTTATTATGTGTATTGTAATCCAACAGCAGTTAGAAACTAGAAAGTGATATCTTTAATGGAACCTCATACATTTGGGGGGAACACTACAAATCAACTGGCCATTTTTTTCCTTTTCATTGCTGATCTGTATCTAGTAGGTACGGTAACTCCAGGTTGGAACTCCTTTTTGCTAACTTGTTTGGAACAACAGTGAGATATAGTGACAGTCTGGTATACATAACGATACAGCAAATTTTTCATTTGCAGCCATTCATATGTACACTTTGGTCTGTTCCACAGAGAAGACTGTCAGCGGTTTGAAGAAAATTCTTGAGCATATTCTTTTATTTTTGTTTGAAGTGTCCATCATTCCTAGGAAGTGTACCTGTTATGTAAAAACTAGTGTTAGCCATGGTGCCTCTGTTTGTCTTGTCACACGTCTTTTGAGTATCTGAGAACCAGCAGCTGGTGAGAGCACATAAAAAAAGAATCATTTACTGAGGGTATTAGGAAGCATTGTTTCATGAATAGAAATGAGCATATGCACACAAAATCAAAGCATTACTTGATGAATATTAATAAGGTGCTGTGCTTTGCTGTGGGAAAGCAAAAATAAAACTGTCACCATTTTTCTCCCCATAAATAATCTATCTATATGAGTTATAACACAATGTTTCTACTCAAACAAAATAAATAAATTATCTAAATAATGTTAAATAACCTTTCTGTACACTTGCACAGCACAGCTCTAAACAAGTGCAGTCAAGGTGATTTGTGTAGATAAAGGGGCAGTGTTACCTTAACCCTGGGTGTTGAAGGTGTATGTGTGTAGATAAAGGGGCAGTGTTACCTTAACCCTGGGTGTTGAAGGTGTATGTGTGTAGATAAAGGGGCAGTGTTACCTTAACCCTGGGTGTTGAAGGTGTATGTGTGTAGATAAAGGGGCAGTGTTACCTTAACCCTGGGTGTTGAAGGTGTATGTGTGTAGATAAAGGGGCAGTGTTACCTTAACCCTGGGTGTTAAAGGTGTATGTGTGTAGATAAAGGGGCAGTGTTACCTTAACCCTGGGTGTTGAAGGTGTAATACCAAAAGTGGGTAGAAGTTCACTTAGCAAACAGAATAAGGAATAGAAGGGAGTTTACCTCAAAGTGAGACCCAAGAGTATGATCTTAGCGATGCAGGAAAACTATTGGTCTGGCTGTGGACAAAGTCATAGTTAAAAGGAAGTAGGGTAGAAGAAGTGTATTTCTTGTTGTCGTGTCTGCCCTTATTAATTCTTTGAAATTTTACTAGCTAAGACCATCAGAACACTGTTTTAAGCACACAGAAGAATACATCTATAATATCGGAGCATGAAGTTACATCTCTAATCTTTTTTTCAGCAGATTGTGGTACAGAAGGCTTAAAACTTGGCAAAAGTCAGGATAGTTGCTCTTACAGTGGGATAATCCAAGGCTGAATATTGGTGACAGTTTTCAATTATTATTCCAATTCGCTTAAAAATTTAGCAGAACATGTTTTGCATAGCAATGCACTTTCTAACCAATATGAAGCATGATGTACGGCATTACTGAGCAACTAAAATTCCTGGAATCCCATTTACCAGAAAGTCTAAAATTTTATGAGGTACAGGGTAAAGGGCAAAATCGGAAACATTCTACAAAATTCTGTAGAGTTGAAATGTATGCTCCCTAATAAAAACTGCCCATATTTCATTGCATTCATGAATGCTTTCAAATCAGGCGTAATATTTCTCCCTGTCTTCTTCATGTTATAATTAAAATTTCCAATAACAATATTACAATTTAATTTCTCCAAGTCTTTTGGGTTTCTAATACTATGACAGGAATGAACCCCATTCGTTAAGTCAAAGTATGATTGAAGTTTGTGAAATCAATATTGTTTCAATCTTTGATGTTAGCCAAAAGTTCTCTTCGCAGCACCCACAATGTGCCCAGAATTAACTTCTGCAATTCATATGGCTTGACATGTACCAGTAGCATATCTAAATATAACTGTAAATTCTTTTTTAATGAGACCCATTGTTCCTATTACTTCTAAAACTGTCTAGGTGTCCTTCTTCCACATTGCCCTTGTTTTTGTCTGCAAATCCTGGTATTTTATGTCTTTGTGTCTCTCTGTATGTAAGACACTGTAAACACTGAGTGAAGCAATTTCAAAGATCAATGCATACCTCTCAGTGATATCTCATTATGAGGAATGATCCTCATTTGGGGTCTTAAAATGTTCATATTCCTTGAAGTTCCACATTGAAAGTATCTGTCACACATTCAGTGTTAGCAGTTTTTTAACTGATATCCATGTTAACTCAAACTGAGTCATACTAATTCATTAAAAGAACTATTATACAATTAAAAATATATGACTGGCAATTAATATTAAAAAACGAGCATGCTGATTGGCCAGCCCAACCAGCATGCCCATTGTAAATCGGAGACTATACCAACAGGAAAAGATCCTGGCCGCCTGGACTTTTTCCTGTTAGTGTTTCTCATAAATTTTTTACTTTTTTTTAATAAAAAAAGAAACTGGGAGACTTAAAGCAAATGAGGGAGATGGCACAGACAAAAATAAAAGGATAATCAAGTAAGTTCTGCAAAATTAAAGAAACGTACCTGATTATCCTTTTATTTTGTCTGTCCCGGCTCTCCTGAAAATAAAACATCTCCCAATTTATTTTTTTTATTTTTTATTTTTTTTTGTTTTAAATTAAAAAAAAAAAAGCAACAGAAATCTTCCTTTCTCCGTTGCTTCCTCTGCACAGCTCTAATGTACTGCATAAGCATGGAAACACAAGTCTCATAAGCATCCGCAGTACATCATAAAAAGCCCGAGGATAGCGGAAAACCACAAAAGGGCAGCACAGAGGCATTATACAAAGACATTATTTAAGAATAGTAAGTATTTTATTTTTTCTTAAATAATGTCATTGTATAATAGCAGTAACCCACATCTGGGTGTGGGCAATGCTGGATTTATCCACGGTTGTCTTTGTTTGGTCACAAGGGCTTCCACACCAACCATGGGTAAATCCAGTATTATCCACACCCAGATATGGGTTATTGCTTAAATATCTCATTTCAACCATTCCATAAACTTCCTAGATTAAGCTGTTTGTAAGCTGTTAGTGAGTATTCCACATTTTGTGCATTTGTTCCATATTAAGATAGCGTTCCTCATTTTGGAGATTGAAGGTTGAAAGCTATTGATCAATGCTACTTATGTGTTCTTTTCATGGACTACTATATCTGTTTTTCTCACATCAGTTTTTTGAACTGTCGTTAATAGGGGATCCCATGTGATATAAACTTCATCATTCTCTGTAATGCTTCATGACTCATGTTTCCAATGCTTCTCAGCTACTTAAATATTGTAATGTTTGCACAACCCCCAGTACAATAGTTTTGCCACATTATTATGCCTTTCAGTATACAGGCCCTCTGCCATTAGTGTATCACATCCAGCAGCAACGTGTGCGACTGTTTCTAGTTCTGTTTTACAGTCCCTGCATTTGTCTGTTTCTCCCACACGTTCAATGGACTTTGTAAACCAATGTGTACTTAGTCCTCCTGGGCCACCAATATTAACCCTGCATCATTTGGTTTAAATTTACCTCTCCTTAACCATTCCTGTGGCAGATCCTGATTGACATGAGGTTGTTCTATATGTTTTCTGCACTTATAACTATATTTATGCCTCTTACATATTTCTTGCATTCTCATCTGATCTTACTCCGTGCATTCTTTCATTTTTTGGCACATGCTGCCTGATTTATTTCTACTTCTGATTTGATTTGTATTCCCAATTGCCACTGATGCGCTTCTGCTAAACTAAGCAAGGAAGTCATCTTAGACTTGTTTTCCTCATGTTTTAAAACTTTCACTATGTTTGGATCTGGTGAGGTCAGCAGATATGTATGCAATCCTACAATAGCAGCCCTATACATGTAATAATTTTCGAGGAGGCCCATACCCCCTTTAGAATGAGGACTATAACATTTTGTGCTGATTTTTATATATTGTTTGATAAGAGTGAAGCATTTTTCTGGTTTTCCTGTACATCTGATCCAGTACACTTTGGGGCCAGTCAGTCACCACAAAACTGTGAGTTACAAATGGAAGAGCAAACTGGTGAATAGTTTGGACTTTGTTCCTAAATGTCAGGGCTGTTTTCAGTATTAATTTCAGTCTTCTAAAATATTCCTTACTGAGTTTTGTTTGCATTTGTTCATGTTTTATTGTCAAGCTTTCATCAGTTTCCAAACATTTATACACTTTCTCCTACTCAAGTTCCTTTATATCACATTCCTGTCCCAGACTGATGATGTTTTCTTGGTGCTGCAGCTTTCCTGCTTTAAAGGTTGCTTTTGCACATTTATCAAGACCAAATGACATTCTTATACCATCTGAGAAAGTTTTGACCACTTGCAGTTGTGCTTTCACCTTCTCATGTGACGAACTGTACATTTTTAAATCATACACAAAAATGTGAAGTCTTTACACTTTGTTGTTTTCTGGGAGCCAAATTGTAACTATGACCTAATCTGTTAAGTAGACAGCTTAATGGGTTAAAGGCAAGACAAAAGAGCACATCCCCCTTTGAATTCTTATCCCTGGAATAATCATCTGTCTTTTATCATGGCTCACCTGCAAAATGCTTTGCTGCTGTTTCATGGTCACTGTAATGTAATTGATCAATCCCACATCATCAAGCCAAAAGCATAAAAACCTCACTTCAGCAAACGACCAGATCGTCGAGCACATACCCACTCTAAGTAACCTGTTGGCCAGCAAGGTGGACTTTGCCCTTTTCCCAACTATAGTGCAGTCTCAGAGTTGGTATATTTACTTGGGGTGTGGGGTGTAGACTCCCACCTGGGTGGGTTGGAGATGGTACAGTTTTGTTTTCATTAGTTGTGGTGTGAGTGGTTACTTACTTTGGGAATGCATTCAATGATTTGGTCATTCGCTGAAGTGAGGTTTCGCTGATTTCAACGATGTGAGATTAGATATTGTGGTCTTTCGGTGTTGTGAATTAGACCCCATGGCTGACATTGTAAAAAGCCTTACTTGCATCACATCATAGTTTTATTTCTGATGTTCATCGTGTTTCACTGTTGCAGTCATTACTCTTGGGTTATCCTTCTGGCAGGCTACCCGCAGTCGGCCTGAATTCCAAAGTCTTGGTCTGGTGTCGGTTGCTGTCACCTCTTCCCTGATGTCAGTGCGCCAGGGGTATAAAAGATGCAGCCGACGTATTTTCTTCAGTCTTTCTTGCCATGCGGTGACCGAAGCAGAAGCAGTTCGCAAGTTCCGGTCGTCCGACTGCTGAGATGGGGGAACTTTTTTCTTGCTCCAGACCAATGTCAGAAAAAGTTAATAATTGTATTTCTTGTGGGAAGCAAATACCTCATAAGGACTTCCATTCTTATTGTATTCCTTGCCTAGGCCCTGATCACGACGTAGCTAATTGCAGATTTTGTGCTAGATTTAACCAACGCACTATTAAGCGTCGGTACGATTTTGCATTTCATTACTTTGGCCAAAGATTTAATTACACAATGTTGGATAGCCATCTTACTACCGCAATTCACAAGAAATGCAAGGAAAAAGAAAAGGACAGGCATCCGAGGTCCAAAACTGATGACAAGGCTTCTTCTAAGCCAGTCGCTGGTTCGCCGGTTCTCAGTGAGGCGCTTTTGCAGCCCCTGACGCCCGCTACCTCAGAGCCGCAGGCTGCTTCCGACTCCCACGTGGAGCAGACTAGGCCTCTGGAAACTCAAGGTATTGGACACTTGGAAAATATCCCCTCAGATGGGTCCAGAGCCGCTGAGCAGGCATTGACTTCTGAGGGTGATTTCAGGCCTACACAGTTATATATCAAACCGACTACAGCTCCTAAGGCAAAGACTAAAGCACCACTAAAGACAAAGAAACAAGTGCAGCAAGCCCAGGGACAGGCCTCCATACCTAAAAAACAGATGCTCAAAACGGCCGAAGACCTAATTACTTTGATCAGGGGTTCCCATCCCCCTCCTGAGAAGAGGCCTAGGCAAGAGGCAGAATATGAATCTTCAGATCAGGTTTCCATTTCCTCTGGCTCTTCTTCTGACCAAGAATACTCTCTCCCTCCCTATGAGGATTCCGATGCTAAAGAATCTATCCCTTCATCCTCCCCTCCTGAGGATTTTTCTTTTGGGGAAACCCTGCATACCATGAGGGAGCACTTCCACTGGGAGAGCCAAGACTACTCAGAATCTAAGAAAAGGCTTAGAGATTTTCTTTTACTACCTCAGCACAGGCCTCTTGCTATCCCTCCTGTTTTAGACAATGTAGATGATGTATTTTCAGAGTCCAGCCTGTCCCCCTGACTCTTTACCCCCTGCACCTGTTAAGCCAGACAGATACTACAGGGTTCCAGATTCACATAAATTTCTTTATAAAAACCCTGCTGCTGACTCAGAAACTATTTCTCAGGGTCCCAAAAGGGTCAAGGCTTCCACTGCAAAAAATCCTATCCCCTCTAATAGGGATTCAAGGGCACTGGACAGATGGGGGAAAAGGTTTACACCTCTGCTACCTTGGCTGTGAGGGCTTTAAATTGTCAATTTCATATGCTTAAATATCAGCAGTACTTATTGTCACTGCTTAAACAGAAAATGTTAACAAATTCTGAATGTGCAGAAAACAAAAAATTGCAGGATTTATTGCATGCAACTGAGCAAGTGGGAAAGCATACTTTGCAATGTGGTTTTGATTCTCTGGAGGCCTCTTGCAGGGCTGCTGTTACGGGTTCTGTCATTAGGCGACATGCTTGGTTAAAAGAACAGAATTTGCCTGATCATGTTAAAGCAAAATTATTAGATGCTCCATTACAGCATGATACTTTGTTTGGTGTTAAAGCAGAAAAAGTATTGAAGAAAATGGAGGACAAAGCGAAATCTATGCAGACAGTTAAGGATTTCTTACAGGTGCAGCCACCCAGATTTAGCAGGAACTGGCCTACAAAGAATTGGTCCTTTCCAGTGTCAGACAGACCACACAGAGAGTTGCCCCAGAGGCAGATCCCAGCCCCAAGGCTCATACAGGCCTAAACAATGGGGTGCTTCTACCTCCAAAAGCGGAGAAGAAAAATCATAGCCATACAGGAAACAGTCCCAATGACTTTCCTCTGCCAGAACCAAGCACTTATCTTTTGGCAGCCCCCTTAGGGGGAAAACTAGCACTTTTTTCACAAAATTGGAACATGATTACCCAGGACAAATGGGTCTTGAACATAGTGTCTCAGGGCTACAGGTTCCACTTTCACACCCTGCCAAGGGCAAAAGGTATGCCAGACCTGCCACACAATCAATGGGCAGAGGCACAAAAGCAAGTTTCATCCCTCATGGACATGAGGGCCATTCAGCGAGTACCACAACAAGAGCAGGGACAAGGATTTTACTCAAGACTTTTCTTGGTGCCCAGAAAGGACAAAGCCTGGAGACCAATACTGGACCTGTCTATTCTAAACACATTTCTAGACATTCCAAAATTCAAAATGTTGACTCTACAGCAGCTACTGCCCATGCTGGGCAAGAAGGCGTGGCTCGTAACTTTGGACCTAAAAGAGGCATACCTGCATGTCCCAATCAGACAATCTTGCAGAAGATACCTCAAATTCATAGCTGGCTCAATGCACTACCAATTCTCTGCACTGCCCTTTGGCTTATCTACTGTGCCCAGGGTCTTCACAAAATGCCTGGCACCAGTAATTGCATTTTGCAGACAAAGAGGAATTCAAATATATCCTTACTGGGATGACTGCCTTATTCAAGCAGAGAACAAAGACATTCTACTAAAGCATCTGGCATTTGTAAAAAGATTACTAATTTGCCTAGGGTACACAGTAAATGAAAATAAATCAAAACTAGTACCCTCTCAAGAGATAATATTCCTGGGTGCAAGCTTAAATACAACTGCCCAGATGGCTTATCTCACACCAGAAAAACAAAGGCAACTGACTTCTTACTTCAAAATGTTGGCAACAAAGACCCAGTTATCTGCAAGAAAAATTCTGCAGGCTTTGGGCTTCATGGCATCCTGCATTCTGCTAATTCCATATGCCAGACTGCATATGAGGAAACTACAATGGTATCTAAAAAGTGTTTGGACTCAACATTGCCACAGCCTGGAAACATTAATTACCCTCATTCCCTGTCTGCAACAGGAGTTTTGATGGTGGGCACAGGCCTGTCACGACAACAAGGGACAGCCATTCATTTTACCCTCAGCCAGGCAGACACTAACAACGGATGCATCAGATTATGCCTGGGGGGCCCACATGGCAGAAAAATGTATTCAGGACACATGGCCTGAAAGCCAGATGCATCTTCATATCAATCAAAAAGAGATGCTAGCTGTTCAGAATGCCCTTACAGCTTTCAAGGATCTACTTCATCCAGGACAACTACTAATAAAGACGGACAATACTACAGTCATGTGGTACATAAACAAGCAGGGAGGCACACATCCCTACCCCCTCTGCAGACAAGCCATGACTTTGTGGGACACAGCATTGACTTATCAAGTTCACCTATAAGCACAATTCCTGCCAGGAAGAATAAATACTCTGGCAGACGAACTAAGCAGAAACCTCATGGAGCCCCACGAGTGGAAACTGGATCCACAAGTCTTCAGCATGATAACAAGGAAATGGGGATGCCCAGACATAGATCTATTTGCCTCCCCTCACAACTGCCAACTACAGAGATTCTGCACAAGGATTTATCACAAGCAAGCATGGAAAGTGGATGCCCTGTCCTTCAGCTGGAAAAACCTAACAGTATATGCCTTTCCTCCACTGCCTTTCCTCCCCAAGGTACTCCTAAAGGTCTGACAAGAGAAGCCAAAAATGATACTGATTGCCCCAGACTGGCCACACCAGCACTGGTACCCATTCCTAAAGAACTTGTAAGGTCCAGCCTGGACATTGCCTCAAACTTCTCACTTACTGACCCAACAAAACAATCAGATCCTGCACAGCCAACTCAGGACCTTAAATCTGGCAGTATGGCGGATAATGTAGCTATTCAGAACACTCCTCTCTCCAAAGCTGTAATGGATGTTATCTTGGAGGCCAGGAGGCCCAGTACCAGAAAATCTTATGCAGAAAAATGGAAGAGAGTCTGTGCTTGGAAGCAGGAACAAGGAATTGACACGTTTGTACCAAATATTCCTCAGATTTTACAATACTTAACTGAGATGCTGGACAAGGGCCTATCCTTTTCATCAGTTAAGATTCATGCCTCTGCCATTTCAGCCCATTACAATACGGAACCACCTATCTTTTCTCATCCTTTAATAAGGCAGTACCTCAGAGGGGCCAAAAACATAAGACCTCCAAGGAGAGCACCAATACCTGCATGAGACCTCAATTATGTCTTGGAAAAACTCACACTGCCTCCTTTTGAGCCAGCCTCAACAGCTGATATAAAATTCTTATCCTTGAAAACAGCTCTGCTCCTAGCAATAACCTCTGCAAGATGAGTCTCGGAGTTACAGGCACTCATGGCTGTGGAACCTTTTATCATTTTCCATCCAGACAGGGTTTTTCTGAGGACGAACCCTACATTTATGCCTAAGGTGGTGTCCAGTGTGGCCCTTAATCAAACCATTCACTTGCCTACCTTTTATCCAAACCCATAGAACAAGGGTGAGAGACTTCTTTGGACATACACAGACAGTTACACTTCTACTTGGACAGAACTAAAGCTTTCAGAAAGACTGAGCAACTTTTAGTGGCATATGCTGCAGGATCACAAGGAAAGGCTATCTCAAAACAGACTATTTCAAAATGGATAGGCCTTTGCATTTGTTTCTGCTACTCACAGCATGGCAAATCAGTCCCTAAGGGCATTAGGCCACATTCTACCAGAGCAGCAGCCTTCCTTAGAGGAGTACCAACCTAAAGATATCTTAGAGGCTGCAACTTGGAGTTCAGTGCACACTTTTACAAAGCACTATCACTTACCTCTCTTCTCTAAATCCAGAGCAGGCTTTACCACCACTGCAGTTCTGCAGGGCCTCATATCCTCTCCTAATCCTATTTAACCCAGCCACCCATCCTCAGCTTTGGGATTCAACCCAAGAGTAATGACTGCAACAGTGAAACACGATGAACATAGTACAGTTGTGTACCTACCATAAATGTAGATGGTTGAGTGTATTCACTGTTGCAGTCCAGGTTACTCTCCCACCATCCCCCTTTCTTTTGCTAGGTCTTATCTGTACTTCTCTATTCTATACAACTTATATGGTGTATTTGCTTGTAGATGTAGGAAATATTTACTTTAGGGCATGCATGTTTATTGGCATAATTTATGTAGCCTACCCTTTTGGGGGCACCTGACATCTGGGTCAAGAAAAACTGAAGAAAATGGCATCGGCTGCATCTTTTATACCACTGGCGCACTGATGTCAGGGAAGAGGTGACAGCAACTGACGCCGGACCAAGACTTTGGAATTCAGGCCGACTGCAGGTAGCCTGCCAGCAGGACAACCCAAGAGTAATGACTGCAACAGTGAATACACTCGAACATCTACATTTATGGTAGGTACACAACTGTAGTTTTCATTCCTTCAGTCAAACTTTATAAATTTCTTCAAACTATTAACACGTTCTGCAGATCCTTCATCCTTTGATCTTATACCATAAACAACTTCTTCCTATGTACTGCCAGTTACACATGAAATTGTTAAATGTAAATGATTCTTCATAATTTTATAATTGTTTTGGAAAAGTAATATAGGACTCCAATTTTCAAAAGGGGACTTTTTGCCTTTATGCCACATATATATGTTACACTCTTTAAAACAGCTTTACCCTAACAGCTTCCATGCATCTTTTTTCAGGACTATAATGTCTTAGAACTTATTTGGACTGCAGGTTAGAGATTGCCTTCCCTATCAAGGATTGATATCAGAGTACAGGCAAAGAGAAAGAAATAGGGGGTCCTAAATGAAAGACCAGCACTGGTAGAGTTTTTAGTAGAATCGAGAACAGAAGCTGCCATTAAGAAAGGAATAGTTAGTACAGCATATAAAATATTGCATAATAACTATAAGGATCAATCAGAGGAGGTTAGAAAGGATTGGGAGGAGAGACTGGATAAGAAATCCACAAAGAAATAATGGGGGACATACAAATATGCAACAAAGTCTAGAAGGTTTAGGATATTTCATTTGAAGTGTTTACATAGGTATTTTTATACCCCAAGTAGACTCCAAAGAATTTTTCATCAGGTAGATAGCAAATGTTGGAGGTGTGATGGGGAAGAAAGAGGTAACTGGGAACATATTTTCTGTGAGTTTAATGAGTTGGCAGACTTTAAAGATTCTCTGAAGACTGCTCTGTCGGAGATGCTGAGTGAGCAAATTATTTTTTTATGCTATGCTACAGAATCAGAATTGCCTAGGCATAATAAGGTCTTGCTAAGTCTAATTATGATGGCTGCCAAAAAAGCAATTAGTAGAAAATGGAAATGCAAGTCTGAATCGACTTTACTAGAAGTAGCAAAGATAGTTTGTTTGTGTCTTTCGGCTTTTCCTGGTTAGGGGTCGCCACAGCAGAACTCCGGTTCGCTAATAATTGGTAGTGGATTTTTACATACCGGGTTATCAGCCCTGATGCACAACCTTCAACCAAGGCACACCCCATTCACGTATGCCTCCACACAGAAGACACTCTAGCTGAGAATCGAATGGGACAACGTCTTTCCAACATGCTTTAATGTTGTTGTTGTTGTATCTTTCGGCTTTTCCCGGTTAGGGGCCGCCATAGCAGAACTCCGGTCCGCTAATGATTGGCAGTAGATTTTTTACGTACCGACTTGCCAGGCCTGATGCACAACCTTTAACGAAGGTACGCCCATTCATGCATGTCTCCACACAGAAGACAACTGGAACTGGGATTTTTAGAAGAGGGTAGGAGCAAATTACATAGAAAAAATGGGAAGTATAGGATCAATACATGCAGAGGAGGAACAAGGTTTAAAAGAAGGCAGAAACTGAATGAGCTATGCAATGGTTGACTGACAAATGACTGGATGTATTATAAGTGATATATAATGTTTGCAGCTACAGTTGTGTCGGCACAGTTTGTGATCCATAAAGTTTGCAACTGAGATTGTGTCAGTCATTTATATAAATGCAAGATTGCCTGTGTCGTACATGATAAATTAATGAAGATGTTTCTTGTTTAACAAAAAAAAAAGAAAAAAAGTTAACTTTCAGTAGTGCAAACATGACTTAACATCTGGCCCCTGTTTATATGTCTTTTGAGAATAAGCATTCAGTATAGATATAAATTCTTTTTCTAACTCATGTGAATGATATATATATATATATATATATATATATATATATATATATATATATGTATGGATCCCAATCATATCATAGAAACCTCATTTGACTGAAACCATAAGACTGAATTTTCAAAAGACTGAAAAGTCACTTGACTGAAACCCATAAGACTGAAAAACCACAATACTGAATTTCAGCATACTAAATTGTAAACTGGACCATATAAAACCATACTAGGTGAGGGACTATACCCCCCACACACCCCAATGTAGGGGGCTGTGCCCCCCACACACACCCTAACTATATATACTAACTCCAGGATTGCACTACAGTGGGGAAAAGGGCATATACCTTTCACGTACCTTACAGTAGTCTACATGCTGCTACTTCTTTGCCCTTTTCCCCACTATAGTGCGATCCCGGAGTTAGTATATATATATATATATATATATATATATATATATATATATATATATATAAAGGAAAACAAAAGCTGGATAAATGCCTGGTATACACCTCAAGCGAAAAAAATGAAAAGACCAATGGTTAGACCACAGCTGAAGATAAAAATGGAATAATCCACGTCAGGAAATAAATCACTTGCAGCTTCACAGTAGTGCCCTTTATAAAACCAAAAGTTGTAACTGAGATGTAGTAGTCAAGGTAGGAAACGGTTCACTTGCAGTTTCATACCACTTTATTAAACAAGAGTAAGCACTTTCACGATCTAAGTCAGCTGATCGCTTCTTCAGACGCATAAAAACAGTTAAAACATTGGTATTTAAAATATGGTTCAACCAATGAAAACACATATAGAACTATGACAGACTAATTAAAATTGCATACATCAGTACATTAATTTGCCTTATATTCTGCATAAGATGAAATAAAATATACATATAACAGACACATTTTATGTAATAATCCATATTACTTAATGTTTTAGTGGTCTGGATTTTAAAAAAGGTTTCAAGGAAACAGCATTGTTCAATCCAGGAGACCTATCTGCCTGAAGTAATAAAATCCATCTTTGTTTTGCTTCCTCTACCTTATATCACCTCCCCTCTTACTTTTATTTATTATTTCTAAAACCATGAAATTAAAAATATGTTTCCTATCTTCTTCCACATGTTTTGCTAAAGCACTTGTGTCTTTTTTATTTCTTATATCTCTAAGGTGTTCAAGGATACGTTCCTTTAGACACCTATTGGTTTTGCTTATATAAAAGGCATGACAGACAGTGCAGAAGCTGAAATAAACCAAATTTTGTGTTCTGCAGTCAGCATAAAAATCTATATCAATTATAAATCCTAGTGTAGGATGTTTATATGTAGATTTATTATATAAATAGTCACATGCTGTACAATTTCTGCAAGGAAATGTCCCCTGCCTATCAGATAGGATCATTCTTTCATTATTTCTGGATTTATAACAGAGTTGCCTTTTTAAGGACCTTTTATTTCTAAAAGAAAAGCTGGGTCTATCTTCTAACAATTCTCTCAAGTCAGGATCCGACAATAAAACATTCCAATTCTTCTCAAAAATATCACAGAACCTTCTGATGTCACTTGAATAAGTTGTAGGGAATCTAACTTTAAAATCATGATCTTCCTTGCTTTTAACATCTTCTATAGTATTTGAGAAGAGCGGGTTACATCTCCAATCCCTATTTTCAATGGTATATTTAGAGCTTTCATTTATGTCTTTCTTACTATAACCTCTGTTTAAGAAGTCTTTCTCTAATATAGTCATTGTCTTCACAAAGCCTTCATCTGTATTATGTAAGCGGCTTATTCTCATATATTGTCCTTTCACTACATTTTTGTGTACAAATGTTGGATGCATACTAGTCTTATGTAAGATACTATTTCAACATGTAGATTTTCTATACATCCCTGTTGTAAGTTCATCTAATGCTGTCTTCTTAACCAAAACATCTAGGAACTCAATAGAGTCCCTGGAATGTTGACTAGTGAATCTTAAGAATTCAGTGGTGCTATGTAAGTACTCCACCATCTCTTGCAACTCTTCACTAGTACCATCCCATAACAGGAAGACGTCATCTACAAAATGTATATACCATACAATTTTGCCAGCATATTTATTGCTAGCACTTAATACATGATCTTTTTCCCATGCAGCCAATGCTAAGTTGGCGTAGCTGTTAGCACAAGCCGTGCCCATTGCTACACCAACTTTCTGTAGATAAAACTTGTCATTGAATATAAAGACATTATTTTCTAGGACAATATCAAGCAACTCACATATCAAATTAATATTAGTGCTTTCTAAAACTTGTTTCAAGGTCAGAATATCACGTATTTTCTCAATACCCCATTTATTCGGTATCACTGTGAACAGTGAAGTGACATCCATTGTCACAAACATATAATTTCTATTAATATTCCTGGTCTTATTATATAACAGTCGCAGAAATGTCTTTGTATCCCTTAGTATAGTCTCACATGATTTTAGGAGTATTTGTAAATTTTGTTCAATATAAATTGAGATGGCTTCTGTAGCCCATCCTTTACTGGATACAATAGGTCTCATAGGGGGCTGTGTGATGTCTTTGTGAATTTTAGGTAGACCATAAATAATGGGTATAGTTGGATGTTCTATCTGAAAGTAGTCAAACAATTCCTCTGATACATAATTAGTAATCAATAAGTCAAAAATATATACAGATATCGTGTCAATTATACCTTGTACTTGTCTCTCATTTAGTTCAACATAAGTATCTGTATCATTCAAAAGTTCCATCATTTACTTGTAATAAAAAACCTTATCCTTTACTACTACACTGTCCCCCTTGTCAGCGGGCCTAATTTCAATGCTGTGAGAATCCTTTAGTTCTGACAGTGCTTCAGTTTCTGATTTACTCAAGTTATAAAATCTAGGTGGAAGATTTTTAGCATGCATCTCTCTAATTTCATGCTCACACACATTAGTGAAAGTTTCAACTGTGGGATATATCTTGGGTACAAAGGCACTAGGTTGTTTAAACATATTATCAAATACATTTCTTTTAAACATGGTTTTAAGTGTTAGGTTATGAGAAAATAACTTCAGCTCTTTTAATAAATCAGTTAATACTGCTTTCTGTGCTGGAATAAAGTTCAAGCCTCTATTTAACAACGAGGCTTGTGCATCAGTTAAAGAAAAGCTAGATATATTAATTACCAAGTTTTTTGTTGGTTCTTGCTCCTGGTGTTCACATATGCAGGAGTCACTCGATGTTCATCGTGTTTCACTGTTGCAGTCATGACTGTAGGGTTCTCCCCTGCCGGCAGGCAGTCCTCGGTCGGCCAGAATCCAAAGTCTGGGTCCGGCGTCGGCTGTTCAGTCTTGCTCCCTGACGTCAGAGCGCCAGGAGTACAAAGCTGACAGCCGACGCCATGTTCTCCAGTCTTTCTTGCCGTGCGGTAATAGCAGTTCGCATTTGCCGGTTGGCTGACTCCTGACAATTCTTGCTAAATGAACTTCAGTCCGAAGACTTTCTTCTCCTACTCAAAGCTAAGTACCCCGTTGGGGAAACTTTTTTCTTGCTCCAGTCCGATGTCAGAAAAAGTTAATAATTCTATTTCTTGTGGGAAGCAAATACCTCATAAGGATTTTCATTCTTACTGTATTCTTTGCTTAGGCCCTGACCACGACGTAGCTAGTTGTCGGTTTTGTGCTAGATTCAATCAACGTACGATTAAACGAAGGTACGATTTTGCATTTCATTACTTCGGTAGGTGCTTTAATTACAAAATGTCGTCAGATTTGGTTCCGGCTACCGGAGTTCACAAACGACACAAGGATAAAGACTGGCCTCCGAGGTCCAAATCGGATGATATTGTACAAGCAGAGCCTGCTTCAGGTTCGGCCATCATCAGTGAGGTGCTTTTGCAGCCCCTGTCGTTGGCCATTTCTGAACCGATGGCCAAAATGGACTTCCACGAGGAGCCATCTAGGCCTTTGAATATTTCTGTTGCAGGACCTTCGGACAATGCTCCTTCGGATGGGTCTGGGGCCACTGTGCAGGTACCGGCTTCCGAAGGGGTTTTCAGGCCTACTCAGCTTCTAATAAAGGCAAAGCCAAAGGCAAAGACTCCTTCCTAATCAAAGACTACAGCGCAGGCCTCTTCTGATCCGGCACCCAAGTCTCAGAAACAGTTACTTAAGATGGCGGAGGACTTACTTACTATGATTAGGGGTTCACATCCCCCTCCAGATAAAAGGCCAAGGCAGGAAGTGTATTATGACTCCTCTGATCAGGCTTCTGTTTCTTCAGTTTCTTCTTCTGACCAGGAATATTCTTTCCCTGCTTATGAGGATTCTGATGCTGAGGAATCCATTCCTTCAGCTTCTCCCCCTGAGGATTTCTCTTTTGGGGAAACTTTACATGAAATGAGGAAACATTTTCACTGGGAAGGACAGGAGTACTCAGAATCTAAGAAAAGACTTAGGGATTTTTTTCTTCTTCCCCAACATAGATCCCTGGCTATCCCTCCTATTTTGGATATTGTGGATGATGCTTTTTTGGAGGCTAACTTAACTCCGGACTCTTTTCCTCCAGCTCCTGCTAAGCCAGACAGATATTATAGGGTTCCTGATTCCCACCAGTTTTTGTACAAGAACCCTACTGCTGATCCTGAAACCATTTCTCAGGGTCCTAAGGGGGTTAAGGCCGCTACTGCTAAAAACCCCATTCCCACTGAGAAGGATTCCAGATATTTAGAAAGATGGGGCAAAAAAGTGTACACTTCTGCTACTTTATCTATTAGGGCTTTAAACTGTCAATTTCATATGCTGAAATACCAGCAATTTCTTCTGTCTGTTTTGAAACAAAAGCTAGCTTCCATTTCTGCCTGTGCAGATGATAAGGAATTACATGACTTAATGCATGCCACTGAACAAGTTGGGAAGCATGGTTTACACTGTGGATTTGATGGCTTGGAGGCTTCTTGTAGGGCTGCTGCCTCTGGCACAGTCATTAGAAGGCATGCTTGGTTAAAGGAACAAAACTTGCCAGATCAAGTAAAAGCTAAGTTATTGGATGCTCCTGTCGAGCATAATGTTTTGTTTGGGCCTTAGGCTGAAGAGGTGATAAAGAAGATGGAGGACAAGGCAAAATCCATGCAAATGGTTAAGGATTTCTTACAAGTACAGCCACCCAGATTTAGTAGGAATTGGCGTACAAAAAATTGGTCCTTTCCCAATTCAGACAGACCTCAGAGGGGTAGATACAGATGCTCCCGAGGAAGGCCTCAAACGCAAGCCTCTTATAGACCAAGACAGTGGACTGCTTCCACCCCTAGGGGAGGAGAGGACAGGTCGCAAGCTCATAGAAAACAGGCTCAATGACTCCCTCTATTGGGCTGCAGGAACTTCTTTCCTGGAAGCCCCACTCAGCGGAAAACTTTCTCTTTTTCATCTAAATTGGACTCATATAACCCAAGACAAGTGGGTTCTGGATGTGGTTTCAAGAGGTTACAAATTCCATTTTCATACCCTACCAAGACCAAGCGGATGGCCAGATCTTGCAAAACATCAATGGTTAGAGGCCTTAAACCAGGTGGAGGCTCTCTTGGCTATGAAAGCCATAAAACTGGTTCCACTTTCAGAGATGGGACAAGGTTTTTACTCAAGGCTCTTTCTAGTCCCCAGAAAGCAAAATTCATGGAGACCTATTCTGGATCTGTCAGTCTTGAATACTTTTCTCGAGATACCAAAATTCAAGATGCTTACTCTACAGCAGCTACTTCCAATGCTGACCAAAAATGCATGGATGGTAACTTTGGATTTAAAGGAGGCATATTTACACATTCCCATCAGGCACGAATGCAGAAAATACCTCAGGTTCAGGGCCGGATCGAGACACTATCAATTCTCTGTGCTGCCCTTTGGATTGTCTACTGCACCCAGGGTCTTCACCAAATGCCTGGCTCCAGTAGCAGCTTACTGCAGACTCAAGGGAATTCAAATTTACCCTTATCTGGACGATTGTCTAATTCAGGCAGACAGCAAGGATGTCTTACTCCAGTATCTAGAATTTGTTCAGATTAGATGAACTTGCTGACAGTATACAGGGCTATGATAAGAGGTTGCAGAATACTAAAACTAAAAAACTGCAAAGGGACCTCAATGACTTTCAATGTAAAGAGGTCTTTTTGGGGCCAAGAAGAACAGCTGTGAGTGCAGAAAATGTAGAAAAAATGACTACAGTACAGATTTCTGAAAATTCAAATATGCATAGTACTGCCCCTTTAAATCAGAATCCCTGTGAGAACAGTGATGTCAGCACAGAGAGAGTATGTATAGAACCTCCCACATTTGAAAATGGTGGAATGGCAAAAGAAACTTTCTAAATGGCTTGCACTAACAGAAGGATGGATTCCAGTGTTAATTCTGATTCAGTAACTTTTTTGGAGCAAAAGGAAGCTACACAAACCTCAATCCCTCCATTTGTGTTAAAGAAGGCGCTGCCAATAAGGGACAGGTCAAGCAGCAGGAATCAAAGAGGGAGAACATGATTACAACAGAGAAAACGAGTGACTCCTGCAGATATGAACACCAGGAGCAAGAACCAACAAAAAACTTGGTAATTAATATATCTAGCTTTCTTTAACTGATGCACAAGCCTCATTGTTAAATAGAGGCCTGAACTTTATTCCAGCACAGAAAACAGTATTAACTGATTTATTAAAAGTGCTGAAGTTATTTTCTCGTAACCTAACACTTAAAACCATATTTAAAAGAAATGTATTTGATAATATGTTTAAACAACCTAGTGCCTTTGTACCCAAGATACATCCCACAGTTGAAACTTTCACTAATGTGTGTGAGCATGAAATTAGAGAGATGCTTGCTAAAAATCTTCCACCTAGATTTTATAACTTGAGTAAATCAGAAACTGAAGCACTGTCAGAACTAAAGGATTCTCACAGCATTGAAATTAGGCCCGCTGACAAGGGGGTTAGTGTAGTAGTAATGGATAAGGTTTTTTATTACAAGAAAATGATGGTACTTTTGAATGATACAGATACTTATGTTGAACTAAATGAGAGACAAGTACAAGGTATAATGGACAGGATATCTGTATATATTTTTGACTTATTGATTACTAATTATGTATCAGAGGAATTGTTTGACTACTTTCAGATAGAACATCCAACTATACCCATTATTTATGGTCTACCTAAAATTCACAAAGACATCACACAGCCTCCTATGAGACCTATTGTATCCAGTAAAGGATGGGCCACAGAAGCCATCTCAATTTATATTGAACAAAATTTACAAATAGTCCTAAAATCATGTGAGACTATACTAAGGGATACAAAGGTATTTCTGCGACTGTTATATAATAAGACCAGGAATATTAATAGAAATTATATGTTTGTGACAATGGATGTCACTTCACTGTTCACAGTGATACCGAATAAATGGGGTATTGAGAAAATACGTGATATTCTGACCTTGAAACAAGTTTTTCAAAGCACTAAGATTAATTTGGTATGCGAGTTGCTTGATATTGTCCTAGAAAATAATGTCTTTATATTCAATGACAAGTTTTATCTACAGAAAGTTGGTGTAGCAATGGGCACGGCTTGTGCTAACAGCTACGCCAACTTAGCATTGGCTGCATGGGAAAAAGATCATGTATTAAGTGCTAGCAGTAAATATGCTGGCAAAATTGTATGGTATATACGTTTTGTAGATGACGACTTCCTGTTATGGGATGGTACTAGTGAAGAGTTGCAAGAGATGGTGGAGTGCTTACATAGCACCACTGAATTTTTAAGATTCACTAGTCAACATTCCAGGGACTCTATTGAGTTCCTAGATGTTTTGGTTAAGAAGACAGCGTTAGATGAACTTACAACAGGGATGTATAGAAAATCTACATGGAGAAATAATATCTTACATAAGACTAGTATGCATCCAACATTTGTACACAAAAATGTAGTGAAAGGACAATATATGAGAATAAGCCGCTTACATAATACAGATGAAGGCTTTGTGAAGACAATGACTATATTAGAGAAAGTCTTCTTAAAAAGGAGTTATAGTAAGAAAGACATAAATGAAAGCTCTAAATATACCATTGAAAATAGGGATGGGAGATGTAAACCGCTCTTCTCAAATACTATAGAAGATGTTAAAAGCAAGGAAGGTCATGATTTTAAAGTTAGATTCCCTATAACTTATTCAAGTGACATCAGAAGGTTCTGTAATATTTTTGAGAAGAATTGGAATGTTTTATTGTCGGATCCTGACTTGAGAGAATTATTAGAAGATAGACCCAGCTTTTCTTTTAGAAATAAGAGGTCCTTAAAAAGGCAACTCTGTTATAAATCCAGAAATAATGAAATAATGATCTTATATGATAGGCAGGGGACTTTTCCTTTCAGAAATTGTACAGCATGTGACTATTTATATAATAAATCTACATATAAACATCCTACACTAGGATTTATAATTGATATAGATTTTTATGCTGACTGCAAAACACAAAATGTGGTTTATTTCAGCTTCTGCACTGTCTGTCATGCCTTTTAAATAGGCAAAACCAGTAGGTGTCTAAAGGAACGTATCCTTGAACACCTTAGAGATATAAGAAATAAAAAAGACACAAGTACTTTAGCAAAACATGTGGAAGAAGAAGATAGGAAACATATTTTTAATTTCATGGTTTTAGAAATAATAAATAAAAGTAAGAGGGGAGGTGATATAAGGAATAAGGTAGAGGAAGCAGAACAAAGATGGATTTTATTACTTCAGGCAGATAGGTCTCTTGGATTGAACAATGCTGTTTCCTTGAAACCTTTTTTAAAATCCAGACCACTAAAACATTAAGTAATATGGATTATTACATAAAATGTGTCTGTTATATGTATATTTTATTTCATCTTATGCAGAATATAAGGCAAATTATTATACTGATGTATGCAATTTTAATTAGTCTATGTCATAGTTCTATATGTGTTTTAATTGGTTGAACCATATTTTAAATACCAATGTTTTAACTGTTTTTATGAGTCTGAAGAAGCGATCAGCTGACTTAGATTGCAAAAGCACTTACTCTTGTTTAATAAAGTGGTGTGAAACTGTGTTAAATAAATTTGTTAGAGTCAGACTGTAAAAATCATTGAGTTATTCAAAAACAATGTCAATCAATAACAAACAATAATGCAGGAGAACTCAAGTATCTAACGCTCTAATGTACATTAGGAGGCAAAAAACCATACACAAACTTGTACAGAATTTTGTCTAGTTTATTCACAGAGGACACCATTTTTATACATGTCATTATCAGTTTTGCCCACCTCACTGGCGTGGTCAGTGACAGGGTCTTTACATCATAGTAACTTATGGAAAAGTGCTGAGGTTGTGTTTTTCAAAAGTCTTTTTCCCATGAGAATGTTACAGCCTTGCAAGCACCTGGTCAGTCACGATGACCTCCTGAGGATGTAGCCAATTCAAGGCTCTTAGATTAGTTCGAATACAATAGATGTATGTCTTCTTTAATGCCTCTCTTTGTCTTTCTTGTTCACCAGCTGGGCACTATCTCTGATAGTGCGCACAACTATTCTTCTGGTGGAAGCAGGCAGAAGATACACATGCGAACAGATTTATTATTTTCTAACTTTGCAAAATAATCTTTACTTGAAAGACATGAGCCAGGCTGTGCTTGCACGCTGCCAAGGCCAAATTTCTGATTACACTGCAGCTTGTGCTTCAAGCAATAATATGCAAGTTTATTTCTACTATTATTCTAGTAAGACAGAATTAAATGCATTATATACTACTTTTCAAACTTTGTTCTCTATTATGGATTTAAGTACATTTATTCCTAACTAAAGCACACATTTCTCTATATATTTGACCACACAACTTATATGTGTTTGAATGTTTGAATACACATTTTCCCAAGCAGCATACATTGTAAATATATTTTCTAAGCAGCATACATTGTAAATATATTTTCTAAGCAGCATGTATAGATTTTTCTAACATTCTCCCTCCTGTTAATGCATTTTATTCTATTTGAAACATAAACAATATTATTTTATTCCTCAGCCTTTTCCTTTCAAGGACTTTCAGTTAAGTTAGTCATTGGTTTTATATTTCAGAAAAAGCATTATTTGAAATTAATCTTTTAATTTCAACACTTTGGTAAAAAGTTTCAGTAACAGATATATCAACAGATTTTTGATTAATCTTTTCATGCAGGGAATTTCACAGTAAACACATGCTCCTATTAGGAGTATACCCACAAAAATTAAATGTTTAATAGGATGGAACCCCACCCCCCCAAACAGATTCTGGAAAACGTTTGTCAGTGGGTTTGGGTCTGGTTTAGTCATTGCTGATACTTGCTGAATTACCTCTAGGTGGTCATTGATTTTATGTTGGTTGTCTGGAATGTACGCACAGCATTTTTCTTCGTGTACCACCTCTTGCCGCTAGGGTGAAGTAAAGAGCCATTCGATTTTGTAGCACAACAGTTTTTATTGCATTCAGTTTATTAGTCACCAATTCTAGGGTGGAAAAAGTTGCATTGCTCATGACTTTTTGACAGCTTCCTCAGCTCCCAGATCGATTTGACTGCTCCATAGGCTGGTGGTATTCCTGCCCTGGATATAACACTGTTGCCCAAGTTCATATGAGTCAATTTACTTTTGTCTTTCACTGAATTATGGCCTTTTAACCAGCTTGATTTTACCAACTGGATTTACAGGTTTTTTCACTGGACCTTCAGATTCTCGAGCTGTTTTTTTACGTTTTATCTTACCCAAAGGTAATTCTGCAGTATGTCTTATTGCTGAAACCAGATAACCCAAAAACAACTGCGGACCAATTCTCAGGTAACCATTTATATGCCTTTTTCCCACAAATAAAATCATTACTTTGGTACTGATCGTGTTATCCCTGCATGAAACATTTTCTATTCTTAATAGACAATTGCTTAGTTAAGACTGGATTGTCACATACTGCATTTAATGTAGTTTTCATTGAACTCAGATATGAATCATGGTTAGTATTACAAACAGTACCCCACTTTTGACTTTAATGTAACATTTATAAGACATTGTTATATTACCATTACTCTAGCCCACCTGGAGGGTATCACTTTGTAGAAACATACAACTCCTTTTTGTGTGACAGGTAAAAATAAAGCAATTTTGTCCTGTGATCTCACAGTTTCTGTATAAAAAAACTTTCCAAAGTCTCATTTTATCCCCAGAGGGACAGAGGACGTTAAAGTCTATTATATGTTGTTGGTATAGCTGTACAAACTCAGCAATTTGAAATGTGCATAGTTTCTGTATACACTTGCTTCATGGCCAGGTACGTGTTAAAGTTTGGATGCCAGTCTATAAACAGTTCATCACGTCTTCTCACTTTCACTTGTGTGGTTGAGTGCAGGGAAAAACCACAATAAGAGAAAAATTGTCACACTTATAGTTAACAAATGCACAGTTAAAATAATTATGCTATAGTTCTTGGGTTGCTCTGCTTTTTTGTTTTCTTTACTCTTGGCCATTTTGCCCTTGTGTATCAGTCACAAAGTTTTTATTCAGCTGAAAGTTCTTTTGTCTGAAAAAGAGTTAAACTGCAAAACAGATTTATTTATAAGCAGTTTCTTTATATAATTAGCTAGTGAACTGTCAGCCTCCAGCTCTGCAGGCATGAGAGCTTTTTACTGAGGCACATAATATGCCCTTCCAAATACTACTTTAAAGGGGATCAAACCCTTTACATTTGTTACTGTTTTTATGCTCAGCAATGCTAGAGGTAAACAGCAAATTCAATTCTTTTGAGTCTCACTCATTAACTTTCTTAACTTGTTTTTTTTAAAATCCCATTGTACCTCTCCACCAGTCCTGCTGACTGTGGGTGGTAAGCACAGTGATTCCTTAAGGAAATCCCAAAAATCTCCCAAGTTGTTGAATTGTCTGATTGACAAAATGTGTCCCATTGCCACTATAGATTCTTTCCGGTATGCCAAATCTAGGAATTATTTCCTTTACTAGGGCCTTTGCCACTGTTGCTGCATTCAGATTCCTGGTTGGAAAAGCTTCTACCCATTTTGAAAACATATCTATGATCACTAAACAGTATTTCTTTCCTTCACATTTATTCAACTCTATGGAGTCCATACAAATAGTATGGAATGGATATGGTGGTGTAGGGAAACTCCCTTGCTTGTTTTTAAATGCTCCTTGTGCATGGTGCTTGTTACAAGTATGACAAGCTGCACAAAATTTTATTGTATAATTTATGTATCCATATGTTTGGAATATTTTATTTACTAACTGTACCATCCCCCCTGTTGAGACATGGCTCTGCCCATGGCTCAACAAAGCTGCATTTCTAAATAAATTAGACGGTAATATTGTTTTTTTCCTTTGGAAATGTACAGTCCATTTTTAAAAATTGCACCTTGTTTTACCCAGTTTTGTTTTTTTGCTGTTGTAGTAAGCATTTGCATTGTTTTTAACATGTCTAAATCTAAAATCTCAAAGGGCTGTAATTTTTTATTAAAAAAAAATAAAGTTTCTGAGTCTGAGGCTGCTTGCTTTGCAGCTGCATCAGCTCGTGCATTACCTTTTGAAATCTTATCCTGTTGTTTTGTATGAGCTACACATTTACAAATAGCTACTTTGGTAGGCAACTGAATAGATTTTAATAGCTTTAAAATAAATTGCGCATGATTAATAGGTTTTTCACTGGATGTAATTATCCCTTTATTTTCTTTATTATTGTGCAAACACATGCACTGTAGAAAAAGCATACTGATTATCAGTATATATGTTTACTTTTTTTGCCTTTTACTAAAATACATGCTCCTGTCAAAATTACCAGTTCTGCTGCTTGAGCATACAAGTTGTGTGGCAAAGTTTGTGCTTCTAAATTTTTAGTGTCTGTAACTACTGCATACCCCACCAGATTTTTCCCTGTAGGACCCCTTCTGCATGAGCCATTCACGTAATATGTCACCTCAGCATTATTTAAGGGCATATCTGTAAGATTTTGTCTAGGTAAAGCTAACTGTTTATATGAGGTTGACTCAGCAGTATGGTCATACATGAAAGATGTCTAGCAGGAGAAAGGTATGCAACTTTTTCTTGTGGCAGAATTATTGCAACTGCATGAGGCATTCTCAATGTGAGAGGGTGGAATAACACCATTGAGGCTGAAGCCTGTACTGCCATTGCTGCTGCAACTACTGCTTGTACACAGTGAGGCAAAGATTGCACCACTGGGTCTAACTGTGATGAATAGTAAGCTATGGGGCATTGCTTATCCCCATGTTGTTGCTTTAATACTGATGTCATGTACCATTGCTTACAATCTATGGTCTAAAAAAAACGTTTGTGATAACTTGGAAGTCTTAAAACTAATGAAGAAGCTATTAACTGCTTCAACCTGCAGAAAGCCATTTCTGCTTTTGTTTTCCATTGTAAAATAATTTGGTACCCAGTTCCAACAATAATTAGTTGTACCTAAGAAAAGACATCATTTCTTTTTTAGTTGTTGGTTTGGGTGCTTGCAAAATTGCTGTTTTTTCCCTTTTTTTTTTCCCCTTATCTAGTATTTTATCTTTATTGAATATCACATATCCCAGGTATTTAACCTGTGTTTTTTTTCCCAAAGTTGTAACTTACTTTTGTTTACTTTGTGTCCTTGTATTAATAAAAATTTTAACAATGCTACTGTATTCACCCTGCACTGCTGCTGGGTGCTGCTAGCAAGATGTCATTTACATAAAGTAAAATTTGACTACTTTCTGGTGGGGTAGACCCTGCCAGGTTGCTAGCCATTTTTTGTGCAAATATTATTGGGCTCTTACAATATCCCTGTGGTAGTCGAGTATATGTATACCTTTTACCCTGAAATGTAAATGCAAACCCATATTGACTATTAGGATGTATAGGTATTGAAAAGAAAGCATTGCTTATATTTACCACAGTAAAATACTTCTGTTGTGGCTTTAAATCATTTAACAAGGTATGTGGGTCTGGCACCGTGGGTGCTTTAGGTATTACTGCATTATTTACAGCTTATAAATCTTGTACCATCTGCCATTCCCCGTTTGCTTTTTTTAACAGGAAATAGGGGTGTATCACATGGTGAATCAGGAGATTCTACCAGTACTCCTTTTTGAGTAATGCTGCTTTTTTTAGGCTTTATTTTTTCTTTTTCATTCTTTTTCAAAATGTATTTTCTTTTCTGTGGTCTAAAAGCTGACTTTGGGGTAATTGTAACTGGTCCTGCTGCTTGAATAAGCCCTACATTTAACTTGCCTGTTGACCACAGAGTTGTTGGAATTTTACACAAGGCCTCTTTTTCTTTTAATAAAATGCTAATCAGCTGTCCTTACTAGATTGCAAGTGTACAGCTGTATGTGTCTGTGTCAACCAATTCAGTTTTGTTTTTATATCCCTTGTCCTGACATTTTTAAATCAGTCTGTTTTCCCATTTTGTTACCTTTTTTTAAGTCTGCCCATTTAACACTTTTGTTTTTGTCAAGCTGACATGTGGCAGTCTATTGGACTTATACAATCTCATGAACTCCTGAGGTAATGAACAGCTTACTACACTGTTTCCCTCAGTATCCCAGCATAAAGTTTGTAATATTAATTTGTCAGCAGGATTTTTACTTATATTTCTTATTAGGTCCTGGTGTGCTACAGTAGTATGGAGTACAATGTAACAAGTGCTGCTGATCAGTGTCAAGGGAGGGTACCTTACTGATGGCTACGTTTATCAGTTCTTTGGTTACTGCCCTGGACCAATCATAACTAGGTCCTGGCTGTACCAATAATAGGCTTCACCCTCTGATCACACCACAAGAGCATTCATTTGTCTTTGTGCTTCCATACCCTGCATGGTAGGAACTACTGCTATGCCAAATATCTGCACAAGGTCTTTTCCCAGTAAGTTTACTGGATATTTTTGCAGAAACTACAATTTTACTTTTCTGAGTCATACCTGAAACAGGGTCAGTTATTGCTATATTATGGGAAAGTGGTTCCCTGTATAGCTGTCCATTTGCTGCTTTTACTAATATATAATCAGGTGATTTAGAATGTTTTGGTAACTTGGAGGGTGTATCAAAGTCCGTGACGCTCCTGAGTCACACAGGAATTTGACCTTTCTTCCCTCCACCAGAAGTGTTACTTCTGGTTTTGTATTTGCTAGGTAGAGCTCCAGGCTCAACAATGCTAAATCTAAAATTTTATTTTCATTTTTATTCTCTACATCTGTTTGTACTTCCTCTATTCCCTCTACTACATTCACATTTTCTTTTTGTTTATTAACCTTTCCTGATGATTTTTGGTTATTATCACTATCATATAGTCAGTCCACATCTCCTTTATCTTCTGTCATTGCTTTCTTATTTTGTTTATAGTCCCTAGCTAGATGCCCTTTTACCTGACTGTAATACAAATACTTCAGCTCCGTCTTCAGCAGTGAAGACTTGTGCCTTTTTTTCTTTTTACTATTAAGGTGTCTTTCAGTACGTCTAGCATACTCAAGTAAGGCTTGCAGCCTGCTTGTTCAGTGATTTATCATATGCCTTGTAATAAAACTACTAACAGAGGCAATGCAACCTTTTAAAAATGTATATTTTTTTTTTTAATTGCTGTTTTAAGCATTTTAATAATCTAGCATAATATCCATCTACTGTCTCATTTCCCTGTTGTATGCATTAATTAATGCAAGTCCAGTCTGCTCTAAGTTTTCATTTTTCAGAGATTCTGTCTGTTAGACCTTTCACTCTGTTGTCTAAAAATGTTTCAGAATTTTTTAAGCTTCTGTTTTTTTTCTTTTTACAATTTGCTTCCTCAATCCACCTATGTGCTTGAGGTATGCCTAGTTGGTGCTGTTTTTCTTTTGCCTGACGCCCTGCATCAGATTAAAGCTTGTTTAAGGAGTTTAACTAGTGAAAGTTTATCTAGTTTACTATCAAATTCATAGTTGTTAACACATTTTGCAAAATATCTCACATTATCTGCTTACTGCAATTGCATATGCTTTACATTATCCGTTAGGCGGATCTCGTGATCTCTTAGTGCACTGATTTCCCATGTCTTAAAAAGACTGTTACGTAACCCTTCTCTTGTACCACGTGGTATCTTATTTCCCCATATCCACAGTAGTGTCTAGAATGACTGTTTACTTTGCTTTGTTATTCCCTGATCTATGACTCAAGATACAATACTTGACTCTCTCTCCCTGCTATCACAAACCTTAGCAATAGCACAGTGTAACCTGGTCCCTGATCTAAAACAAAGACAAAGAGGGAAATTCTTTTTACCTGAGCCTTCTGCTCTTACTGTTTATTCTTGGGGCCCAGTCTTCCGCTTTTCAGCCACAGATCAGAAAGTGGACAGCCTCTTTACACACAACAATTCAGTCGGAGGTCTTTTCACTTTAAGAAGAACCATTTTTTTCGGCAGCTTCTCCTGCAGATTTATTAGCACTCATGCACTCTGTGACCTGCAGCTTACCAAGGGAATTCCATTTCAAGGACCAAAATGTTAAATAAATTTGTTAGAGTCAGACTGTAAAAATCATTGAGTTATTCAAAACAATGTCAATCAATAACAAACAATAATGCAGGAGAACTCAAGTATCTAACGCTCTAATGTACATTAGGAGGCAAAAAACCATACACAAACTTGTACAGAATTTTGTCTAGTTTATTCACAGAGGACACCATTTTTATACATGTCATTATCAGTTTTGCCCACCTCACTGGCGTGGTCAGTGACAGGGTCTTTACATCATAGTAACTTATGGAAAAGTGCTGAGGTTGTGTTTTTCAAAAGTCTTTTTCCCATGAGAATGTTACAGCCTTGCAAGCACCTGGTCAGTCACGATGACCTCCTGAGGATGTAGCCAATTCAAGGCTCTTAGATTAGTTCGAATACAATAGATGTATGTCTTCTTTAATGCCTCTCTTTGTCTTTCTTGTTCACCAGCTGGGCACTATCTCTGATAGTGCACAAGGCTATTCTCCTGGTGGAAGCAGGCAGAAGATACACATGCGAACAGATTTATTATTTTCTAACTTTGCAAAATAATCTTTACTTGAAAGACATGAGCCAGGCTGTGCTTGCACGCTGCCAAGGCCAAATTTCTGATTACACTGCAGCTTGTGCTTCAAGCAATAATATGCAAGTTTATTTCTACTATTATTCTAGTAAGACAGAATTAAATGCATTATATACTACTTTTCAAACTTTGTTCTCTATTATGGATTTAAGTACATTTATTCCTAACTAAAGCACACATTTCTCTATATATTTGACCACACAACTTATATGTGTTTGAATGTTTAAATACACATTTTCCCAAGCAGCATACATTGTAAATATATTTTCTAAGCAGCATACATTGTAAATATATTTTCTAAGCAGCATGTATAGATTTTTCTAACAAACTGCAAGTGAACCGTTTCCTACCTTGACTACTACATCTCAGTTACAACTTTTGGTTTTATAAAGGGCACTACTGTGAAGCTGCATGTGATTTATTTCCTGACGTGGATTATTCCATTTTTATCTTCAGCTGTGGTCTAACCATTGGTCTTTTCATTTTTTAGTATATATATATATATATATATATATATATATATATATATAGATAGATATATAGATATATATATATATATATATAGATAGTGGTAGTGTGGGGGGTGTGGAGTGTGTAGCCCCCCTCCTAGTCTGGTTTTACATGGTCCAGTTTAAAATTTAGTATGTTGAAATTGAGTATTATGGGTTTCAGTCAAGTGACTTTTCAGTCTTTTGAAATTTTTTGAAATTTCAGTCTTATGGTCTCATTCAAATGAGTTTCAGCCAAATGAGGTTTCTATCATATAAGGAACCATACATACATATATATATATATATATATATATATATATATATATATATATATATATGCCTTCCAAAGCATAGTCATCTTGATTTATTTATATTATGTATTTATTTATTGACATTTGTTGACCAGGAAACTCCACTGGGCCATTGACCCATTTTCAGTGGAGGCCCGGGGAGAAAAGCTCCACGGTAGTACATTCAAAAGAAACATTAACATTTTCATTTTCACTTCCCGTAGTAATGAGTACTAACCCTAACCATAACATTAACCTTTCCCCCAACTCTAAGCCTACACCTTACCTTAATAAACCTTTCCAGTGACACTGCACTACACTCAGACACACAAACACGCACTGACACTACATCTATCCCCATACCTAACCCTGAAACTAACCCTAAAGTACACATACTCCCACACAAGTGTACAAAAACTATCCCCTCACCTATCCCTGATCCCAACCCTAACTCTCACACACATGCACAAACACTTTCACCCCCTCCAACCCACTCATCTTTCTCATCAAAACATTCCCTTGACAATTTGACCATTCAGTTATCTATAGATTTCACATAAAACATAAACACCACAGCTAACATTTGTCAACCAAACAGATGTTCAAAAAAAAAAAAAAAAAAAAAAATATATATATATATATATATATATATATATATATATATATAGTGTAGTGAACTGGCTTAAATGACCAGCTACACCTGCACCCAGATAACCAACATAATAACATCAAAACAACAAATGCCAACACATTCTGTGCATGCTCTGGGAATTACCCCAGAGCAGATTAAACCAAACAGAGGTGTTTTTTTTTTTGGGGGGGGGGGGGTTAAATTCCGCTGCATCCTCCACACAACTTGCTAATTATATATTACAACTCGAGATCACACAATCCCCATGGAAAGGGAATATTCCCCTACCAAGGATAGCTGTCGACCATTTGTTTGCATTGGCCAAGTACTGTCGACCAAACAGATGTCTATGTACCTGCACATTCGATCCAGTGCCCACAGCCTATGTATATGCATACATATATATATATATATATATATATATATATATATATATATATATACATACACACACACACACACACACACACACACACACACACACACACACACACACACACACACACACACACAAATATGTCTGTGTGTATTCATATATGTGTCTGCATATATATGTTTATGTATATATATGACTCTTTACAGTCATACTGCTTGAGTATTCACACCATTAACTATATTTTTCATTTCAAATTTTCTAACAAACTTGCCAGACAAATTTGCAGGCATGAAGGTTATGTCCATAAAAATGTATATGAAACTAGTTATATGAACGGTTTCAAGAGTGCAGTGGTGATCCCTAAAGATCTCCAAACAAAATTCAAAATGCCTACTGTATTAAGTAACAAAAAGTCCAATGTTTGCAGGTTGATGAAGTGAAGTATTGCAAAAAACGAAAAAGCATGAAAGAACAAAGCACTCTTCGCAACGTGATCCATTTATTCCAGATAACAGATAACAAAGCTTTCAGACATCAAGTCCTTCTTCAGTGTTTAAAAAAACTTTAAAATCAATAGCCATTTAAATAATAAAAATGCTGCATCATGTGCCACAGCCTAACCTATCAAACTAATACACTAATTAAAATTTGATTACATAGGGATTAAGTAAAAATTACAACAGTTATACACTAACAAAAGTCCCAAGTAAAATAAAATAAAATTCCCTTAGTTGACCATTTTTTATTTAAACTTTAGAATAGGTTTTAGTGTCACCTGCTTGTTTAGACCTTTGGAACAATGTCTATGTTATAAAAAACTTTTCCCTAGATAGAAAGGAATATGTAAACTATAATACCAAAAGTACTGTTGTTGTTGTGTCTTTCAGCTTTTCCCGGTTAGGGGTCGTCACAGCGGAACTCTGGTCTGCTAATAATTGGCAGTAGATTTTTACATGCTGAGTTGCCGGCCCTGACGCACAACCTTCAACGAAAGTACACCCATTCACGCATGTCTCCACACAGAAGATGCTCTAGCTGAGAATCGAACAGGACATCTTACTATGAGGCGACAACGCTACCGCAGCACCACCACCGCAGTATACCATGCTATAATTGTTCATGCTGTATAAGTATATGTAGCACCAATAAATTTATACATTCTGTTACCAGGAAAAAGTTCCTGTTTAATTGTATGGCTATCTGTAATACATATTTTGTTATATATTTGGCTACGTGCATGTCATGTCTAGGATTTTATGTAGGAAAGTCAGCAAGAAGATTGTGTGACAGAATAATAGAACACAAATCAGATATACATAGAGGTATAGAGACCAACTCCCTAGTAAAACATGTGCAAGAACAAGGTGCCTCCCTTCAGTTTATTTTTAGGGTCATTGAATTTTTGCATCCGCATATTAGACATGGTGACATTATTAATAAACTTGATACTAAAAAGTATGAATGGGTAGTTCGCTTGAAAGCTGATATGTACCTAGGTCTGAACAAGCAGGTGACTCTAAAACCTATTCTAAAGTTTAAACAAAAAATGGTCAACTAAGGGAATTTTATTTTATTACTTGAGACGTTTGTTAATGTATAACTGTTGTAATTTTTACTTAATCCCTATGTAATCAATTTTAATTAGTGTATTAGTGTGATAGGTTAGGCTGTGACATATGATTTAGCATTTTTAGTATTTAAATGGCTATTGATTTTAAAGTTTTTTTAAACACTGAATAAGGACTTGATGTCTGAAAGCTTTATTTGTTATCTGGAATAAACGGTTCACATTGTGAAGAGTGCTTTGTTCTTTCATACATTCATTCATGTATTAAGTAAACCAACAGTTTTCAAAGGTATTACCAAAGCTCTCTCTCACTATATAATGTTGCAACTTGCTGAGCTATGTCCTCCAATACAGAATTTTTAGCCACTGATGGTTTAATGTCTCCCATAGAAACAGCAGAACACTCATACAAACACTTGACATTTTCTTCACCTTCTTTGAACTTACCTGCTGGAAGCAACCCCTGGAGTCAGCCTGTCTGTAGCAGTACTTCTTGGGAGAACAGTTGCATCTGTACCAGCAAGATCATTCCCTTCAACTCAACAATCTCCTGCAAAAATAGAGGCAACTTGTAAAGAAATACTGCCATCTGGAACCATCTCTTGTGAATCATCCAGTCTATCAACTCCAAGGTCTGCATGTTAGATTTGCTCAACACTTCCAAAATAACATTTTCAAACAGTCCACCAACACACCTTCATTAACAGCCTATGTGATCACCCAAAGTCACCAGCACACCTTCATTAACAGCCTGTGTAATTCAGCCAAAGTCACCAGCACACCTTTATTAACAATATGTGTAATTCACCCAAAGTCATCAGCACACTTTCTTTAACAGCCTGTGTAATTCACCCAAAGTCACCAGCATACCTTCATTAACAATATGTGTAATTCACCCAAAGTCATCAGTACACCTTCTTTAACAGCCTGTGTAATTCACCCAAAGTCATCAGCACACCTTCTTTAACAGCCTGTGTAATTCACCCAAAGTCATCAGCACACCTTCTTTAGCAGCCTGTGTAATTCACCCAAAGTCATCAGCACACCTTCTTTAACAGCCTGTGTAATTCACCCAGTCATCAGCACACCTTCTTTAGCAGCCTGTGTAATTCACCCAAAGTCATCAGCACACCTTCTTTAGCAGCCTGTGTAATTCACCCAAAGTCACCAGCACACCTTCATTAACAATATGTGTAATTCACCCAAAGTCATCAGTACACCTTCTTTAACAGCCTGTGTAATTCACCCAAAGTCACCAGCATACTCTTCCTCTACCACTGCTGTCTGCTGCACCAGCTGGAATGATCCTTCACCAAATTCCAAGACTGAGCACTCTTCACCCGAGTGAAACAGTGGTGGGATGTACCAAACCTCCTGGCCAAAATTCCACATGGCTAATATGAATACCATCTTGAGTCTCCCTGAAAAGTAGACTACAGGCATGCTGCAAGAAGCCCAGTCAAAAAATATAAATTGGTGCACATAAATCATCTGTAAGGCAGTAAAGTTCAGAAGATTAAGGCTATGAGCTGTTAATGAGCTTTTTCTTGTAGTTCTGGAGTAAATTTCCACTTACATACTGTTAGAATGAACTCATTACATCCGAGTGACACCTCCAGGTGCATCTGCAATTAACTCCTACTGATGCCTCTAGGCGTCAAATATTGCCGGTTGATATTTGCATCAATAACTCCAAAATCATGCTATCTATGTACAAGGTTTTTAAAGATTTCATCTTAAAGCTTACACAATGTCAAACTCAACTGCATTAATATTTGACCTCTGTCTAGAACAGATAAATAGATATTAACTGTTGTTTTTATTGTATTAATTTATATAGATATAATTTTCACATTTTTCTAAATATCTCAACAACCAAGTAACACAGACAAAACTCCTTAGCCTCATATGAAAGCATTCAGCTAGATGAATACAATGCTGCTGATAGTATGTTTGTAACTTGAGCGGTTGCTGAGATATTGTAAGTTGTTTACAAAATACTACAAATTAAATGGTTACTGTTTACTGTGACTTATACAATTTGGTTTAAAACCTAGAACCTAAAGAATACTACCACTATGAAAATAGTTTTCATAACCTGTATGGTTCCAGAGATATGAACATTTGTTTGAAATGTGAGGACATAATTTTATTCTGTCAAAAGACTTAGGCTCCGCCCATTGGAAGTTACAGTGCAAACTTCCTGAGCTCCATTGATGTGAATGAGTTAAGTCAATTGATGAGACAGCATGCTGAGATCATCTGCTTGCTCCCTGTGGACTTACTTGCCTAACAAATAAATAGTAACTCCTAAGTACAATAGAATACATTTTGGATATTACTATATATTCACAGCATATAGATGCACAAAACATCTCATTCTGTCATGTGACTCTTTAAGGTTTGTTATACAAGTGTATAGAGGATTATGCTACAGTGTACTTTTGCATGCTTGTATGGATCAGCCTTTTAAGTACATACACGCCAATATGCATGTGAAATCAAACATCTGCATGCTTCTTGTATTATTTGGGACTGACTACTTATATGTTCCACACCTCACAGAACAGTACAAAAATGTTAATATTGTGACTTTCACTTTTTATCCCTTATAATATGTCTCTTTTTAAATTTCTAGGAGATCGGGCAGAGTACAGCACTGTCGTATCCGTTCTATCACTGAAGGGGATTTCATAAAATACTATTTAACTGATAACCTCACTTTTGAAAGTGTGTATGAATTGATTTATCACTACAGAGATATCCCACTGCGGTGTCCTGAATTCGAACTGAGATTAACTGATGCTGTACCAAATCCAAACCCACATGAATCAAAAGAGTAAGTTAATGAAAAATAGAAATTGCATAATGTACACTAAGCAGCAAACACAAAACAGTCGCATTTGTTTGGGTGAGAAATTAATGCTTCCTCCATTTCAGATATAGTGACAAATGAAATATTGCATTGTAGATATTTTTTCATACAGTTTGCTAAGTGAGTTATTGCATGTCCATTATTGTGATGTACTCTAGGTTTCCAAGAATAAATGACTGAGTCAGCTTAATTAAAGTTCTTGTTCACTAAAGCAGTTTGCTTAATAAAAAAATAACTAAAAAAAATAAGCAATGTAGGTGTGGGTTGCACAATAGTTATCCACATCCACCAGTGCTGTAGACACACCATGAGGGCCAGTTAGCCTAATGGAAGCACAAGTGGGTACATAGTTTATAGTCAACATCCCCTGCCTTGTCTATTGCTACTATTCCTTGGATATAATAAATACAGTAGGATTAATTCTTGTTGTTACAAATCTACGAGAAGCACCAAAAAACAAAGACTGAAGTTCTTGCAGAATGTCAGATGACATAGAGCATGATATTGACCATCTGCCAAGGATGAGAGAAATAGTGGAATCCAGGATGCACAAAATACAGTCAAGCAACGTGCATTGCTATACTTTTTTGTTTATTTTCATTTCATTCGTTAATGAAAAGTGCTGATCCAAGTGGATACATTTCAGCTATGTCCTTGATACTTGAATTAGCTCTTTTCCCTATGTCATACTATGTTACAACTGTGCCCAACTACATCACATCCAGACAGTGTCCTTTCTGTAATATTATATCTCTGTCCCCTCATTTCACCCATTCTAGCAGCATCTCAAATAATATATAATAACATACATTGTATTTCTGTATCCCACAGCATTCTCATTTTACCAATGTCTCTATTATATATTGTGCATTATATTTATTTATTATTTGCCAAGATTGTTCATCTGGGTATAAGCTGCTCCTTTTTAGTGGAGGCCCAGGAAGAAAAGCTCCAAGTACAATACATCTTCAAAAAGCAGATATGAAAAAATACAATGCCTTTAACCAGTTTAATAGAATGACTGCAAATAGAATACATAGTAAAACACGAACAGAATTGTACAAAAGACAACAGTATATATTAAAAGATAAGAATTTTTTATAAGTTATGAATAAAATCTAATACACAAGTACAACAATGGTACAAAATGAAGAATGTGGAAGGAAAGAAAAGCGAAAGTAATTTCTAGGGATTTTAAAAAGTGTGGTTTGAGGAAAAAGGTATTTAAATAGCATGTTGGTGTAAGTGATCATTATGCAGCAGTATGCTGAGTGGAAGGTAAAACCAATCTGAGAGGCAACACCAGGGAAATTGGTATCTGCACAGAAAGTGGTTGGATCCTACTGTGACTTTTTGTGAGAGGGTCTAGTAGTGGCTTGTTAGTTATGGTTACATGTCACTTCAACAGTGACAATTATCTAGACACAAGGTTCACTTCACCAAGTGGCTATCTCTGTCATGGTAGTTCTTTTACACCACACGCTGACATGTACACTCACATCTATGGCCAGTTTGGAGTTTCCAATCTACTTTTGCATGTCTTAGGAACGTAGGAGGAAAATGGAGCACCCGGAGGAAACCCATTTAACACAGGGAAGGCATGCAGACTCTACACAGAAAGCACCCCAGCTGAGACTCAAACCAGGCAACCCCTTGCTGTGAGGCGGCAATGCTATCTGCTGCACTAAGGAATTCTGCTTTAATGGAGGATGGGAGCAACTGGTAGCCTATATTTTGTTGAGTTATCTGTGCTATGAAAGGGGTACTGCTGTGTAGGGAAAAACAGGAGGGACAAAATGTGACAATGAGGAGGTATTGGTTCAGGTAGTGTTCTATGTGGGACCCTGAAATTTTAGAGAGGTGCTGGTGTCAGCAATATATTTGGTAGAGAAGGAGACGGTAGTCAGACATTCAGAACAACTGTTTATGAGATAAAGGTAGTGTGCAAAATGCAGCAAAAGATGAACACAAATTGTTTACTACTGGACATTAGCGGAGTGAAGGAGGGGATTACAGGATGAAGGTGGGGAGTAAAAGTGGTCTATAATTCCACATGGGCTGTAAGGAGAAAAGGGGTGGCAGAAGCAGCCTATCAGCTGCAAAGCATGTGATTCAGGAATGTTGGTACTTGAAGGAGTGTATTTAAACTTGAAGGCAACTGGCCTGTTGTTTTTGAAGGGGGAGTTTTATTTGGCCTGTAATTGTTAAGGGGAAAGAAATATTTACTTTTTGGTAGGATAATTAAGTATAAATTAAATGATATGTGGGTAGATGAGAATGGGGCTAGGATGGGGAGTGAAGCGAAGCAGCACTTTGTGCAACTGAGTGAAAGGGATCAGAGACTTTACCCTTTCCCACTGTACTTAAGTCTTGGATTTGGTACATAATTAGCAGGAGGTGTGAGGAGTGCATAGAGGCTTGTCCCCCATCAGAAAAAGTAGATTTTGTTTTTGTTTGAATCTTTCTGGTTCAAAGACTTTTGAATGTGTAACAGTAATTCAGATTGTCCTAAACAACTTAAATCATTTAATTCTGACCAAAATCTAAACTGGTGAGTAATATTCAAAGTTCTCATTTTGGCAGCTGACAGTTCTTTTACAGACATTTTTTGCTAAATTATTGAATTCAGTGAAAGAAACAGTAGTTTTGCATTTCCAATTCTTTGTGACTATTTTTCTTGCTATACCTAAAATGGAGCAAAGGAGAGGCACCTGCACCCTAGGGATGGAATCCAGAACTGGCAAATTAAATAAGATCAAGGCGATAGAAATAATATAATTATCTGTCCACAAAGCCTGGGCAAAATTTCTAAATTCGACTCAAAAAGGAGTTACTGTTTTACACTCCAATATCATATGAAATACATAGATTTCATTACATATCCAAAAATTAATTTGCCATAGTTATATATTAAAGCCACATAACGTGAAGTTAAAAAGCTCTGTGAAGGAATCTCCCCATATATATTTTCCAATAAAGAGAAGATTTAGATTTTCCCACAGATTTAAGAATTAAGCATTTATCGTCATCAGAAAAGGCCTTTTCATTAATCTTAGTTGAGTAAATCCAAAATAATGAATCTGTGGAACCAAATTCTATAGGTGTGTGTGTGTGTGTGTGTGTGTGTGTGTGTGTGTGTGTGTGTGTGTGTGTGTGTGTGTGTGTGTGTGTGTGTGTGTGTGCACGCGCGCGTGTGTGTGTGTAATTTATTCTTATTTGAGTTACTATAGATTTTGAAAAAAAAACTCAAGTATCTTTGCTATATGTTTTGTTTGAAAATATGGAGATTTTGATTTTATCACTAACATGTTTTACAAGATTGTATAGAACATCAATTATTTTCTAAACAATGTCTTGCAAGAAGATAATCTGTTTTATGTGATTTATTTCAAATTAAGAATCGATGCTAAGTGATTAAATTTGCATCTCTAAGGTCTGGTAATTTGTTTATATTAAAAGTCCCCAAACAACCTGCAGTATTTGATATAGGGAACAATAAAAACAAATAATCTTTAACTATATAATTAGAATTCATGAATCTTTTAAAATTTATAAGAATGTAATCAGTGAAGGCAGACGAATAGTATTTTCTATTTTCATTTAAACATAAGTCTTTCAAAATCCAATAAAATTTATTAATTCCAAATTTAGAGAAATATTCTACAACATAGCTGTTATTATTTATGAATCTTCCATGTTGATTAGTAAGAGAAATGTAACCACAGAGATATTAAATTGAGAGTTATGGATTTGGCATATAATCCAACATTTGGAAAACTTAATCCACCTTCTTGCCAATTTTTAACATGCCAATCAAAGGATATTCTTGGCTTATTGGGGAAGCAGAGAAAATTGAGAAGAATGGAATTGAATGTCTTGAAGATTTTTAAGGAGGAAGTATAATTAAAGAGGGCAGAAAAGTATTTTTGGTAGGATTATCATTTTTATTAAAATAAGTCTACCTTCCATTGTAAAAAAATGTTTGTTCCAACTAATAATTATTTTAGTAACAATGTCTATTAAATTACTATAATTTATTGTTATTAAGTCTTTTACATTAGATTTAATTATAATTCCAAGATAATTAATTTGTGACTTGTCCCAAATAAAAATCTTATAGTTTCTTAAATAATTATTAACTTTTTTATTAATATGTTTTTGTTTTATCAGGGTTAAACATTAAACTAGACTCTTTTTCAAAGTAATTAATAGACGTAGTTAAATTTTCTATTGAAGCGTCAACATCACCACTTGTTATTAAAATGTCTTCTGCAAATAACTGAATTCTACTGGAATAACTTTCATCTGTCAAGAATCCCTGAATTTTGCTATTAGATCTAATAAATTTTGTGAAATGTTCAATTGTTAGAGCAAATAATAGAGGCAACAAGGTACAACCCTTTTTTGTGCCTTTTAATATTTTGAAAGAGCTAGAAAGAAAAGAGACAATTTTAATAAAAGAGAATGAGATACTATATAGTTATAAGATTTATAAAATCTAGGGTACATTCATATTGTTTAAGTGCTTTGAACAAATGATTCCAACTAATAGAATCAAATTTATCTAGACTTATTATGGTTAGTCCGTTTTTGCTTTTATTTGCAACATCTATTAAAACTTATTTAATAACGTGGGTGCAAGGTGAAAGTAATAATCAGAATATGGAAGTATAATTAAAAGGTGCTACAATTTAAAATTACATATTTGTGTATATTGTATGTGCTTATATATGCATAAATATATTTATATGGATGTGCATACATATAACTCTGTGTATGTCTTTGTAAATTATGAGTAAATATGTGATATGTATATTAACAGTTAAGAGAGTGAATATACTCTATGTATCTATGCATGAGAGTAAATATACAAATGAATGGGTGTTTTTAAGTGATTGTATGTATTATGAATGTGTGTGCGTTACTATCAATACCTCTAGTAATTGGAATATACATTTAACATTTGCCTTCTATACAGGAAGCATTGTTTTATGATTTTATAATCAAATTTGCTTATAATACTTTTCATTGCCATATTCTGCAATGTGCAGATCAAGTTTTTGTATTCATCATACTAATGGGAGAGGAAAAATTTTTGAAATGTCAGTTTAGTATAAAATAAAATTACATATTTCACTAACTCTCTACTGGAACCACTTGCAGGAAGGCATTTACATGTCAAGCAATTGAAGAAATCACTCTTTGTGTAGATCTGCATGGCAGGCCCCACCACTCTGAGGCAGTCACCACAGCCAAATGGCCATGTTCTCCTACCTAACACAAGAGGAATGCAGGAATCTGGGAGGAGGACTGTAGACAGCAGGGATTTTTCTACTGTGAAGTGCCATGATGGCACCAACTTCAGTACAGGGATCAGGGTGGGAAAAAACAATAAACAACAGGGATTATTCTATGTTTTAATGCCATACTGGCATAAATTTCAGTACAGAGATTGGGGGGGGGGACATTAGCCATCATGGCAGCTACAATTTTATGACTTAACAGCATTTCCACTATTACAGGGATTAGGATGGGGGGGCACACTAACCACCTGGCATACTAGATGTGCCATAATGACATTTCAACTGGTATGGGAATTAGAGGGTGGAAGGAACCCCAGGAGGCCACACAAGTCAGGGACAGGTATGGAGACTAGTGTGGGGTGGGGCTTGAGCATGAATGTGTACTTTTGTGTATGGAAGAGTGACTGGGGGGATGCCAGTGCCTACATGAGCAGCAGTTTACTACCACAATATGCAGATCAGTAATATTAACTTTGCAGCAGCGACTGTGATTCACAGACATGCAAATGAGCCAATAATGAGGTTTGAATCACAAAATACTGCATTGTCAGAGCAGGGCATTTTTAGTTTGAGCTGTACAGCTCATGCTAGGCCCTTTAATGACTTCACAAGAATGTTCACCTGATGATAATGCTGATGAAATAAATGTGTGTAATTATTTAATTAATTATATACAAAAGCATATGTATAGCCATGTTTACTCATGATTGTAATAAACATCTTTATAAATCTGTGAGAACAAATGTAAGAGAAAAGTAATTGACACTGCAGTCAGTGAATGTAAATATCCTTATAGGAAATAATAATTATAAATGCCCATTTTGCGGATTTCCCAAGTAAGTATTAACCTAAAATAAGTACAACTTAGAGCTTAAAGTTACTGGAATTATTAAATAAGCATTCTGCTGTTTACCCATCCTGGAATCGTATATACTTGTATTCTGGGAGGTGGAATGTGTATCTAGTTTCAGGCAGTAGCTTGCTTTAATGATTCCCTGTACATAAGTGACATTAATTACAATTTTCCTTACATAACCCGCAGTCTAACCAAAAAACATCTATGGTACAAACTAAGATTTTAATAGATAACTACCATAAAAGCAGTATATCTACAATAGACTACAAAGTTAAGTAAATAAATTAATTAGTGTTAAGGACAAGAATAAATGAATATTTAAATCAGTGTCTAACAAAATCTCTGCAATATGTGGACTAAAGTATTAGGTTCTTAACAGCATTTAAGAGCAAATATTAAACAAAAAAGAAAACAGCCATTTCTCTTCATTTTGAGAGGCACATGGGATATGTGCAAATGACCCTTATGAACAGGTGTTTCAGCTAATTGGCTATTCTGAATGCCCATGACTTGTTTCAACATTTTAATGGACAATTTCAGGCCAATAAAGCCAAACCCCACTAGCTGTGGATATGCATATTTCTGCAAAATCCCATGTGCCTCTGATACAAGAGGTTTGGGAGGTCACTCAGTGGAAGTTCTAGGTTTGCTAGAGTTTTCATTTTGTTTTTACTGATTGGTTTTTCAGTGACCTTCTCACTTATTGTTTTAGTTTGTTGTTTGGGATATTTTTGCAGTGACCCTAATGATAATGGACATCAGCTGGGTATAACAGCCCTGTGTTTCTTATGCTTAGTCAAACACTCTGCTTGCACTGTGCTGATGAGGTCATAACAAGGCCGAAATATGCATATCCACAGCTAGTGGGGTTTGGCTTTATTGGCCTGAAATTGTCCATTAAAACAATGAAACAAGTCATGGGCATTCAGAATCGCCAATTAGCTGAAACACCAGATGTCCGTAAGGGTCATTTGAATATATCCCATGTGCCTCTGATACAATAGGTTTGGGAGGTCACTCAGTGGAAGTTCTAGATTTGCTGGAGTTTTCATTTTGTTTTTACTGATTGGTTTTTCAATGACCTTCTCACTTATTGTTATAGCTCTTTTGAGGGTAAAAGCACGTGAGATAAGAACATGTATTCTTATTAACAGAGAGATATTTTGTGACATTATATGAAAAGAAAAACGATAACCCCATGGAATTTTCATGTGATAAAAGCATCTAACAAGCAAACAAAAAAGAAAATGTATGTACAATTTCAAACAGAGGTAGAAAGAGAGACTTTGAAAGGACATTTGAAAACTTTAAGTAAAGAAGAACTGGACATTGCAAAAGTTTATGACAAAAGGGGTTTATGGACTGGTGGCTGGGACTGTAATGTTGTATTAAATATAGAAAGAGAAAAAATATACATATACCAAGCATGATAAATGTAGACGAGGATAGGGTGTTGTAAAATACTGGGGACAACCCAAAACGTGTTTTTTTTTTTTTTTTTTTTTTTTTTTGTTTCTGTGAAAAAGAAGGGCATTTGATAAGTAACTGTGACAAAAGAAAACATTATATTTGTGGGAGAATGGGACATGATGCAAAAAACACTGAATTGAAATGTTATAAATGTAACAAAATTGGACATTTATGGATGGATTGCAAGAATGAACATAAGAGTAATGGCAAAGAATGAAAGAAAGAAGAAAGAGAAAAAGAAGAAAAGGAACAAAGAGAAGAAATTTTAGAAGCAGTAGTAATAGAAGAAAAAATAGAAGACAAAAAGAATAATAAAGAGCACATAGAAGAAGGTTCTGAAATAACTGATGAAGAATACATAAATTGGGAGGTAGTAAAAGAAGCAAAAAAAAATTTGATAAAAGTGTAAAAGACAAAAAAAAGAAAATTTAAAGGGTAAGTACAAAAGAAAAAGAAAGGAAATGGATGAAAAAATATATACATCAAATGATTGGGGGCTGGTCTAAGGGTTAAGGTGTTTGACTCATAGACACAAGGAACATTGTTTGATTCTCACCCTTGGGAAGAAATTGGTTAGGCTTAGAATGTCTTATTAAGAAAACTAGCCTAGCAATTAGTTATTAACTTATGAAACCATGAATCTAAGGAAAAGGGAAAATGAAAATTTTAGAGCATTTTCTATAAATGTGAATAATACTAAGAATATAGTAAGAAGAATAGGGATTTTGGAGTGGTGTAATACATGTGATGCAGATGTAATTATTATTAGAAGACAAGATTTTTAACAAATTAAGAAAGATTGCATTCAGAGAAACTATGCGCAGGAAAGATAATCTGGAATTTGGAAAATGAAAGATGCTCTGGAATACCCATATTCCGTAGAGGTGCATTAAAGATGTTAGATGTAACTAACAAAAATGGGAAGGTTGACCATTGTAGATTTAAAATGGAAAGAACAAGTATATAGAATTATAACATTATATGCTTATACTAATTGTAAACCAAGGGAAAGCTTATTTCATCAGATTTTAGACTATGCAGTGATAAATATGAATATTATAATAACAGGAGACAACTGTGATTTAAGAGGCAATCAAAAAAGGAAATGATATAAGAAATATGATAAGATATGGTAAGTTAAAACTTTGTGACAAAAATTCATGGACTTACAAAAGGAGTATGTATAGAACTGAAATAGATTATTTTATAGTCCCAGAAGGTTTAGTTATAGGAGAAGGGGATGTAGTTGAAACAGGATTTTATTTTCATCTCGCAATATGGCTACAGATAAAAGGAAAAAAGAATGTATACAAATAGGCAAAGGGATAAAAAGGAAAATTGAGAAAGCATGGGAATGAAGAAGGAAAGAGATTAGTAATACAATTATGGAAATATATTACTATGAGAACATTTATAAAAAAATTGGTCTGAATGTTGGATAATATTTAAGGGAAAAATATAAAACATTTTTTATAGTGGAAATAAGATGTGAGAAAAGTAGGGGAATACAAATGTAAAAGAACATGCAATGATGCATTGGAAGATTTAGAATATGACAGAAAGTACTTTGATAAAGTAAAAGAATTATATGAAAGAAATAAAGAAAAAATACAATAATTGTTATATAAGCAATTATAATCTTTACAAGGAAAAAGAAGTATCAAGTTACTTAACCAGATTAGCAAAGAAGATGTTAGTGTAATGACAGAAATAAAAAATGTAAAAGGAGAAATCGAAAGAACTCAGGAAAAGGTTATGAATAGAGTAGTACAATAGGTACAAGAAATGTTTAAAGAAAACATGGAAAGTAAAAAAGGTAACAGAAAAAGAGAATAGATGAAAAAGAAGATTTCTTTATATGAGCTAAATAAAGTATTAGGACAAATAAATATAGATTCGGCTGCATGACCAGATGGAACAGGATATGAAATATACAAAAATGTAAGAGACTGGCAAAAAAATGTTTTTCAAAAATTTTGAATGAATGGTTAAATGAAGGTTTATGTATAAAGAATTATGTAGTGGGATGCTTAAATTCATATGGAGGAAGATAGAAGATAATTAATAAACTGGAAACTGATAGTATTGAATAATAATGATTATAGGATCTTTATGAAAATAATACAAAAGAGATTTGAAACTAAAATTGAAAATATTATGGAAGATTATATATATATATATATATATATATATATATATATATATATATATATATATATGGATTCACTTCATAACACTGAAACTTCATAATACTGAAAATGACAAAACTTCATAATACTGAAGACCAAAATACTGAAAGCTCAAAATACTGAAAGCTCAAAATACTGAATACTCAAAATACTGAATACTCAAAATACTGAAACTCAAAATACTGAAAACACATATTATGCATAAACTCAGCTTAAACAACATAAATCATAGCAATCTCTACCAAATATATGTAGGGGGCAAGCCCCCCTGCACCCCCCATGTGGGGGGCTGTGCCCCCCACACCCCCTGCTAATTATATATATCTACTCCAAGATTGCACTTAACTACACTATGTGCAATCTTGGAGTTGATATATTTGGGGGTTGATATGCATGGGGGGTGCAGGGGGGCTTGCCCCCCTGCATATATTTGGTAGAGATTGCTATGATTTATGTTGTTTAAGCTGAGTTTATGCTGAGTTTACGCATAATATGTGTTTTCAGTATTTTGAGTTTCAGTATTTTGAGTATTCAGTATTTTGAGCTTTCAGTATTTTGGTTTCAGTGTTTTGAGTTTCAGTATTTTGATATTTCAATGTTATGAAGTGAATCCATACATATATATATAAAATACAAAGGGGAAGGGTTGGCAACAATTATTAATGATAAGGAAGTTGTGGATGATATGAATAGAAAAGAAGAAGTAAAAAAATCATGAATGGAGATGTTAATAAAGCATTTGGCACAAGTGGACATAAAATCTTGTGTGTAATAATGAAAGAATATAATATAAGTGAGAAATTTAGGAAATTATGTATGTCAATGTAAATGGCTGGTTAAGCCAAGAGGTACATATGAAGAGTGGTTTAAGACAGGGAGGTCTGATGAGTTATACTTTATTTGCATTAGTTATGAATGTGCTAGTATATGAAATAAATTACAAAATGAAGGAGGTGGGGAATATAACACCTGAAGGGTAAAGAATTCCAGATCTTTTGACATATGCAGATGACATTATAATTGCAAAAAACAAAATTTGGATAAAAGAAGTAATAATTTGCAGAAATGAGTGTCTAGATGTGATAGGGATAGTGTTAAATAAAGAAAAAAGTAAATGTTTAGGTGATGTAGTAAAGATAGGGGGTTATATATTTTACAGTGATTAAAATTTCTATGTTGGGTATAAAATTTGGGAATAACGAGGTAAGTAGAAATCAATGGGAAAAAACAATAGAAGAAATAAAACAAACCTGTCTTTTTTCTGGAAAACATATAAATTATCATTCAGAAAAAAAAGGCTTATTTAATAAATTCAGTACCAGTGGGAAAAATATCATACTTAGTAAGTGTATTTATGTTGCCAACAGTATTTGAAAATGAATTATTGCATATATATGTATATATTCATTTATATGGAGTTACAGATTAAACCCAGTAAAGAGAGGGGCTTTGTATATAAAGAACGATGTTTAGGGTTAATTAACCCAGTGGTTAATGCTGCTTTGTTAAATTTCTACAAAGTGTTAAAGTAGATAAATGAAAAAGAAAGATTATTAGTAAAAATAAGTATGATAAATTTGGGGAGTGGTAAAAAAGAGTAAAAGAGAAAGAGTGCATAAATGAAGAAATAAAATCTTACCAAGAAAAAAATATATTTTTCTGGAAAATAAAAAGTGATGATATAGAAAAAGATTGAAAAATGTGGTACAAGAATGTAATGAAAAAGCATTGCGGTAAAGCATTGCAGTGTAACACCATTAGGAAATCTAACAGATGAAAAAATTAACACTGAAAAATAATCAGAAAGTAGAACATCAAGATTTTTTGTGGAGGCTGGTAATCGATAAATTGCCAGTAAAAGAAAATATTTCATATAAAAAGTGATAGAACATATTTACATTGTCAAGAAGAAGAAACTGTGGAACATGTGTTTTTGAAATGTAAAAATGTTATGGGGAAAACTATGTAAATAAAAATTTTTTGCAGATATAAAAGAAGTGGATAAGATAAACATGAATATGATTAAATATTGATATTATAAGAATAGACTTCCATGGTGGTGCAGCGGTAGCGTTGTTGCCTCACAGCAAGAGGTTCTCCCATTCGATTCTCAGCTGGAGTGCGGGGAGTGCCTTTTGTGTGGAGTCTGCATGTCCTCCCCGCGGTTGGGTGGGTGTTCGAAAGACATGCGTAAATGGGCGTGCCTTCGTTGAAGGTTGAACATCGAGCTGGCACCTCTGCGTTCGTGAAAATCTACTGCCAATCATTAGCGGACCAGAGTTCTGCTGTGGCAACCCCTAACCAGGAAAAGCCGAAAGACAACAACAACATTGATATTATAAGAATAGAGTAAAGAATGTATTAAAAGAATAGATAAATGTTATTATATACCATATGGATTATATGGAATGAAAGAATAAATGAAATTATGTTTAATGGTAAATGGATTTTAGCAACGATATTAAGTAAAATCAGATGATGGCGATGGAAAAGGAGTGGGGTCTAATATGGACAAAAATTAAGTATGACTGTAAAGGAATTTATGAATATGTGTAAACAGATTTTTATATCTATGTATTTAAACATTTGTAAATATTTGTAAATATTTTCCAAATAAGATTTCCTTTTGTATATAAATAAAGGACCCCTATTCTCTTCAGTAAATGCAGTGGGATCTTTAAAATTTACACAAGATGTGTCCTTGGTTTAATGTCTCATCCTAAGGATGGCATTGATGTGCCTTCAGTTTTACATTCCATTCCCTTACCATTTGCTGAAAGTCCTATTCAGAGCCTGCTTGTAGTGACACTTTGATTGCATACATCAATTTGGTTGACCTGATACCCCACCCTGTTTGATAATGTAATCTGTCAAAGGAAAAATATACTTTAAAAATGATCAATACACGGTAGGTTCAGGTTAAGGCACTTTAATCTTGCAGCAAGGAGACAAAAACGTGCTAATACAGAGTTTGTCTGACTAGAATCAGGAAATGCAAGCATTTTTATACATTTTCTAATAAGACATTGCCTACCAAGCTGACGTAGTAAATCACAAGTTTTAACATCATCATTTCATAGTGATTGTTTTAGTAAAATTCTGCTTGTACTATCAATTTTTGTGAGAAACTTCCTAAGAAAAACAACGTGGCCTTGGCTACCACCGGTTAGATATATGCAGTGTTACCATTCAAGGTACTATGGCTAATTTGAGCCCAAAGCAAGTATAGATTGCAGTTCATTTCCCCAACAGTCCTTTGTCTGTTTTATCTCTTCCTTCTGTAGCTGTACGTGTTCTCATACTTTGAACAGAGCTAATTGTTCAAAATCATTACATTACAGAATATGGCATTGTTCATTCATTGCTTCCTGACCTAGCAGATAATCACCTGCTTCTCAAGTACATTTCCAAAAGGCATAAACATGAATTTTGCTGTGCTAGCAGTTACTAGGTCAGAGGGCATCTTGCAAGTTTCAGAAAGCACACTGCAGTTTCAAAAGCATATTTTAGTCTCATATGAAATTAAGCTGTATATAAAATAGTGCATAAAATAGAATGAAAAACGTGTTAACTCATTTAGTTTCTAATTACCATTAAGCACACACATTAATACATATTTTTCTGACATAATCCATCTCCAGTATGAGCAGCAGTGGGCACAGAGCTGAATACTGATGAACCTCACTCCCACTGGGAACTCCCTCTGTGAGTCTGAATACTGTTTATACTTGTGTCATTGGGTTCTTGTAGACAGCTTGTAAAAATTTTACCAATGTTTCCAGGATTGCCCAAATCATCTATCTTGGGACCTTGTAATATGCTTTCACCAAGTCTAGGAATGCTCGGTTGGATGCTTTCCTCCTTCCCAGCTTCTTCTTCACCATATATCTCACTGCAAACATTGGTTTAGTTATAGGCATCCTGATCTGA